>NC_044978.1:68879176-68988590 GCF_008728515.1 Papio anubis
GACATAGGCATGGGCAAGGACTTCATGTCTAAAACACCAAAAGCAACGGCAACAAAAGCCAAAATTGACAAATGGGATCTAATTAAACTAAAGAGCTTCTGCATGGCAAAAGAAACTACCATCAAAGTGAACAGGCAACCTACAGAATGGGAGAAAATTTTTGCAATCTACTCATCTGACAAAGGGCTAATATCCAGAACAAACAAAGAACTCCAACAAATTTACAAGAAAAAAACAAACAACCCCATCAAAAAGTGGGCAAAGGATATGAACAGACATTTCTCAAAAGAGGACATTCATACAGCCAACAGACATATGAAAAAATGCTCATCATCACTGGCCATCAGAGAAATGCAAATCAAAACCACAATGAGATACCATCTCACACCAGTTAGAATGGCGATCATTCAAAAGTCAGGAAACAACAGGTGCTGGAGAGGATGTGGAGAAATAGGAACACTTTTACACTGTTGGTGGGATTGTAAACTAGTTCAACCATTATGGAAAACAGTATGGCGATTCCTCAAGGATCTAGAACTAGATGTACCATATGACCCAGCCATCCCATTACTGGGTATATACCCAAAGGATTATAAATTATGCTGCTCTAAAGACACATGCACACGTATGTTTATTGCAGCACTATTCACAATAGCAAAGACTTGGAATCAACCCAAATGTCCATCAGTGACAGATTGGATTAAGAAAATGTGGCACATATACACCATGGAATACTATGCAGCCATAAAAAAGGATGAGTTTGTGTCCTTTGTAGGGACATGGATGCAGCTGGAATCCATCATTCTTAGCAAACTATCACAAGAACAGAAAACCAAACACCGCATGTTCTCACTCATAGGTGGGAACTGAACAACGAGATCACTTGGACTCGGGAAGGGGAACATCACACACCGGGGCCTATCATGGGGAGGGGGGAGGGGGAAGGGATTGCATTGGGAGTTATACCTGATGTAAATGACGAGTTGATGGGTGCAGCACACCAACAAGGCACAAGTATACATATGTAACAAACCTGCACGTTATGCACATGTACCCTACAACTTACAGTATAATAATAATAAATAAATTAAAAAATAAATAAATAAATAAATAAATAAATACTAAAAAAAAAAAAAAAAAAAAAAAGATAAGCATTCAGCAAATAGGTTCTTACTTCCAATTTGAGGAGTAAAGTTTCTTTACTTCCTTTCTTTTCTTTTGACTTCTTAGAATCTTCTAGTTTTGATTGCTCCTGAACACCACTATAAGTCATCGTTAACGTCATCTTCCCTAACAAATATTTGTTCTGATTTTACCATGAAAGACTTTGCAAAAAACACAAATGGTTTTAGTTGTTCAAAGTATGTGTCCTCTTTAACCATGAACTTTCACTACTTTCTTGAATTAATAATACTGTTATTGCTGACAGAATATTTCTTAAAATGATATAATGTTCCTAATTTATCTTTACTTTTGAGTGATGTGGCATAATTTAACTGAAAATTGGAATTTTTATGCAGAATGACAATAAGATACTCAAATATATCTGTAAGTATTTGCCATAGAGCAACATGAAAGTTAAAATACCAACTGCTTAGTGAATCATTGTACTCTAAAAGATTCGTGATGGCTATGTAGTCTTTAAGAGAATACTTTAAAATATGGGTTACAAATAGCTCTTTATAATTTGGAAACCATAAAATAGTAATCAAGTAACACCTGAGTACTAAAATATATACTACATAGAAAAATAAAGAAAATTAAATGAAGCAATGTCTCATATACTTAGCATTTTTGGGAAACCACACAAGTAAATTTTTCAGGGTGAGTATGTATATGTTTTGAAGTAATACAATTAAAAATGTAACTCTTTTGGTTTGTTTTTCTTTATTTCTTATGCATTATGTGCTAAAACCAGTGTCAGATTTTTATTATATTCTTATATAAAATAATTCTGTCTCCTCCCATGGTCAATCTTCTGTTGACAGTATGACTACTTAAGGTAACTATGGACTTGTGAGCACAGCTTCCAATTTGCTATGATATGAGAAATTAAATTTCCAGTATCATTGGAATTAAGTATAAACTATGAATCAATATGTTTTCATTATGGTCTGAAGGCTCATGTGAGGGAGCTGGAGCATAAGGTAGAATTTAGTTATGATACCATTGGATATATTAAGATATACAAATCATTTAGTTTATATTCATTGAGCATATAACTTTAGCACCCTGATCTTCTATCTTCCCTTCTATGGACTCAGAGATATCTCCTGTCATGCCTTCTCTTTTTTCTTGGTACTTTTCTGAGCTTTGTAAATCTGAGTTTTAGACAACCAGTTGTGTATGAATGTATTTATGTGTATGTGTCACATATGCATACATAATGTAGTGAGCAGTTGAATGTGTTTATGTATGTGCATGCATAGTGATTGTTGAGAATGGTAGTTTGCAATCCATTAAAATATTTAAATTTACCATTTTAGTCCTACTTCTCCCATCAAGCTCTTGAAATATTTTATTATTTGCCATGATATGGCACTAACCTATGCATTCTAAGATTTAATGAATTGTTTTTGGGAGGAGGTTGAAATCTGGTATTCTGAATCTTTGATATTATAGAAGCTTTAAACAATTTGTCTTAGTTAGAGAAGGCTGGGCATATTTAAGGATATTATGTACCCTGTATTACTTCTTAAGAAACAGACTTTGTGAGTAATAGCTATAACACTTGACTCTGTTGTATATCACAGTAGGACTAAGTAATTGAAGATGAAGGAACCTGACCCTGGAAATAACAGAGACAAATTAGACAGAACATATTGATTTCTGATATAACAGAGAGCCACCTAATGGAACTGTTTTTACTTATAGAAAGTGAAGCCACAGTACTTCATTTTACAGAGGTACTTTTTAATGGCCCAACTATTAAATGAATAATTTTTTTTAATTAAAAGCAAATGTTACTAATCATTTGAAGTCCTAACATCCCAGTATGCAAAGTTACTTCTAAAACTCATAACATATCCAGCCTTCTGATCAATGTATGTTGGATCTGCACATTTAGAAAAAAAAAGAATGCAGAGTGGCAAAACTAACAGTATCCTCTAACCTCAAAAGAGTAGACAGATTATTAAGTACCCGTCATATTTTCTCATCATTCTCATAAATGTAGTTGTAAAACATCAGTACATTCATTTAAGTGATAATTTCCTGTATTTAAGATAGGTGGTCTGATTTTTCAAGAGAAGCCAGAAATCAAGATTTTATAAATATTCTTGTATTTTAAAATAGTCATCACAAATTTACCAGTTTTGCAGCATGTCTTGGGCCAAAGTACATATATGGGTTGGATATGGCCTGTGACCTGTCAGTTTATTACTCTTATTTTAAGGACTTCAAGCCAAAATGAATAACTAAGGCATAAACACTCTTCTTATAGTCACCTAAGCTTCCATATAATAATAAGAGGCTACTTCAAATGTTTTTGAAATTATATTCAGAGACATCAGGGGACACAGCCTAGTGCTTTATAGCTCAGGCTGTGCAGTAGGTTAGTCCAGGGATGTGATATAGGCTTTGCCAATCAGCTGTGTGAACCATTGCAGGTCACTTAGAAAGTTCAGACTTCCTAAGGGATTTCTCAGAGGAATAAATAAGATAGTATGTGAAGTACCAGCACCTGGCACACCATAAACACTCAAAATGTATTGTGATTTTAGTTATTGAAGTAATTACAAAAAAAAAAAAAGACCAAAAATGTTAAAAGTCTTGCAAAAGAAAACATTCTAACTTAACAAGTTAGACATTTTATTTTTAATTAATGTGTCAATATTGAGAACAAACTATTTTCCATTATCTTTCTTCTCACTTGTAGTTTGTTTACTGATGCATAGACTGGGGCTAGTTTAGAAACTGTTGTAAAGTTTTAGATACAAAGTTCCAGCTGACATGCTACTTGACATGATGTAAGCTGATGGAGCCCTGTGATTCACGAGGCTTAAACGGCATAAGGAGTTACCTGAGAAAATGACTGACGTGTTGCCATCCAGCATCTCAAGCAGCAAGAGCAATGTGGAAATATGTTTAACTCAAGGAGCGAAAAACAGATCTACTCTTCTGTTCCACTGTTGAAAGTTACGCAACATTATTTCTCATCTCAAACTAAATTCCATCCACATTGAATGGTATTTCGAAAATAATGGCTTGGCTTTTTGTAGATAGAAGTGTTCTCCAATTTGATCTGCTGAAAGTACAACAACAAAATTCAAGATAATGAAAAATCTGAATGGCTATGTTTAAATATTTCATGTCATTTTCAGAAGGTAAAAAAAAAATCGCTTGACTAATTGACTGGTGGGGACAAAGAAGCTGAACAAAGATGAGATAACACTATGCGATCCAGATAGTAATGCTGGGCACTAAAAATCAATGGATGGAAAATTACCCTGAAAATCTTTGCCACTTTCTTTCTATCTGCCTGGCTAAGAAATGTGGGTTGAATCTGCCCTACTCTGTTTCATTTTTTCTTTCTGGGCTTCAAATTTTGAAAAACACATTTTCTCCTTTATACGAGGGGGAACTTTTTAAAAGTGCTAACCTTTGTCGGGTTTATCCACTACAAAATAAGTGTAGTAATAGTAATGATTCTACATTCATTTTATAACTTGATATACTTGGAAAATACTTCTTTTTCCCTCTGTAGAAAAGTTTCTTTATTTTTGTATTTAACCTCTCAATTCTCAATGTTTTTTAATTTTTTCCCATAGCCCTGCAAATCCTGGCACCAATTGTGACCATAGTCTTGCTTAAGTCAGTTGCTCTCTGAACTTGTATTTCTTCATATGAATATAGTAGTGAATTGAACTAAGCAAGGTTAGCTCTAGGATTCTCCTTTATTTTTGAAAAGCCATGAAAATCAAGATCAGTGTCTTTAAAGTGGCTAGTTAGCAGTTTCAGATTACAAAGTTGGCAGCACTTTGCATTCATTATGTAAAGCATCATTTGAATGATGCTGTATAAGTGAACCAAGTTCACTAGATAATAGTCCCGGATTATTCTATGAAATTCACTTTGCATCAAAACAAGGAGAAAGTACACATTCATATAGCAAAACGCCCACTGCAAAACTAAAGCCTAAAATAAGGAAACATTATATTTGGACCCTGAAAAAAATTAAAAGATATAACCACAATCCTAGATAGCACGTTTTTTTTTTTTTTAGGGAGATGTAATTTCCATTTCTAATGAATTTTTTAATCATTTTATTCCTACCATAATATTTAATATTGATAATGTTATACATTGCTACATTAACATAGCATCAATTTTATGAAATATTTTTATATTTCTGAAGAATCTATAGCTGAATTATGAATGTCTGAAATAATTTCAGAATTTCAGGCTTTTTTTTTTTTTTAGCATACAAGAGATTATTCATCCTTATGTATATGTGTAAGTACATTACAATTGTATTACTAGTACTGATTGGATTCAAGGAATTGAGGACATTTCTTAAGGTCTGATTAGACCAGCATGATCCACTTGAAATGGGAGTGGGAAACCCAGATTTGAGCTGGATCAGGTGCAGAAAACAGATATAAGCTTTCTGCCTTGGCTCGTTGCTGTGACCTCAGGAGTCCCCCTATAACCAGCTGAAGGAGGAGGGAAAAACCCAAGCTTTGCTGACAGCTGGATATATGGAGGCAAGTGAGAAATACAGTGCTACTGCTTTATATCCCCAGTCAAGAAAAGACTGGGGTAAGGGAGGTCCCCTCAATGATAGTACTTTGGGCAGTGTGGCTAATAAACCACTTTGTTTTGTCAGAGAAGTGGCTAGATATATACATATATACCAACTCATACACAGTTCCAAGTGGCTTAGCTGGTTTGTTTGGTCAAAGGCCTGGAAGAGGCAACACTGGAATATTAGGGATAAGGAGGTCTGAGGGAGAGGCATGTGGACCCATGGATCTATGGAAACGTGGCACAAAGTGTAATTATGTTTATTTTGTATATTTGTGTCCACTGCAGAAGAGCTACTAATAATCAATGAGACAGGATTATTCTGTCACCAGATGTCAGCCAACACTGAGAGAGGTGGTGCTTGCACACTCGTGCTTGCATAACGGACTTATGAATAGAGTATTCAGGGTGAAAGAGACAGCCTGAGGCTCCCTTTCATCATGGCTGATCTAGCTACTGCTGCTGCTAAGCATAAAACCTGCCAAAAACAGAAACCAACATTGTGCCTCTGATATAATGTCATTGCTCAGGGAGATTAGCTACTTGGTGACAAGTTGATTATATAAGACCCTTTCCACTCTGGAATGGGCAATTATTCACCCTAACTTGGATTTATACATATTCCACATATGGGTTTGCCTTTTCTAGCCACCACACCTCAGCCGGGAACTAACAATTAAGGGCTCACAGAGTACCTGACCTACTAACATGGTATCCCATATAACATTGTCTTCAATCAAAGGAGGTGAGGCGCTGGACACAGGCAACTGGGTCCACTACACACTGCATTGAACAAAAGCTATCAGCCTGAAAGAGCATAAGGACAACCGTTTGAAGGTACAGCTGAGGGAAACTTTGAGATGACAGCCTTCAGGAATTAGGTTCTCTTTTTTAGGATGCAGTATACTCCCTAAACCGTGACTAGTATATAATCTTACGTTTCCATCAGATACAACACAGTAGTACAGGAACCAAGAAGTGACGGAAGAAGTGGACCCCTCACCACCTCTCTCAGTGACTAACTTGAGGGATTTGTACTTCTTATGGCCACAACTGAAAACCCTGGCTTCCTAAAGGGGCACGCTTACATGGGGAACATAATGGGGATAGTCCTTTAAACTCAAAGCTGCAGTTGTCATCTGATCACACTAGGGTCTTCACACTAGGGGGTCAACAGGCAAAGAAAGGAGTTACCAATGTTAGCAAGAGAGTTTTGCCCCCTCATTATGGCTAGGTAGGACTGCTGCTGCATAATGAGGGCAGGGAGGAAAGTATTTGGCACTTAAGTATTCTACAGAGGCATCTTTTGCTTTTGCCTTGCAGTTTAAACTGAAAATGCACAAGTAGGGCAACTATGGCCTAATAAGGATACCGTGACCTAACCCTCAGACCCCACACAGATGAGGGCTGGGTTTACTCTACTAGGTAAACCACCTAACCCAGAAGAGGTGCTAGTTACAAGGGAGAGGAAAGAAGAGTGAGTGGTGGTGATGGATAAGGAGATGATGAGTAACCGTTGTAACTTCCACACCAAATGCAGCAGCAGCAGCAGCAGCAGCAGGAACTGTAGTTTGAACTTGTGATGAACCAGAATCCTGGAGAAGCTACACCTATATGGATAGACACAAGCATATCTGAGTGGTGCAAGGGTCAGCTGCATTGCATACTTTTGCTATCTTGCCCAGTCCGTCGCCCTTTACTGGGCCAAGATATGCACCCTCAGTTGCATTCACTGTTGGCAGGTAAAGATCACAGTTGTCTCCTTTGCCAGATAATTGTCCTCTGCAGAAAGGCAGCAGATTTCCATGGGAAGTTTTATGCCTCCTCCCCACTGTAGGGAAGCCTGAAGCCAATAAGAAGTTTACATGGTGGTAACTAAGGTCAGCCACCTTGACTGAGGTAGGGGCAAATATGAGAGCAAGGTATGCTCCAGAGCTCCCCATGGGATCAGACTGCAGGGAGATTCCATCTGAGAACATGTATTATTTAGTTTGTTGTCCTGCCTTATCCTGCTTCTCTCATTGCCTTTTGCTTGAGAGCATCATCTCAATAAATCATATGTACACAAGTACTTACCTGGAGCTTTAATTCGTATCTGGGTTAGACAGAGAAGATCAAGCATGATACCCAGAGCTCTGGTTTGGGCAGCTGTGTGGTTACTTTATTACTCTGACAAAGACTAGGAGAAGAACAGATGCAGAATGGAACAGAAGTCAAAGCTTAGTTTTGGAACATGTTAAGTTTTCTCTACCTTTGGATTGTTGAGCAGCTTAATATATGGATCTAGAGTTCTAGAAGAAATGCCTTGGTTAGAGAAATAAGTTTGGAAGTCATTGTAATATAACTGGTATGTAGAAACAATCTCCTTGTAAAAAGTGTATAGAGAGCAGAGGAATTTCATTATGTGAAAGTTAGAAATTAGGTAGAGGAGGAGATTTTTTAAAAAGTCTGAGATAGAGCAGCCAGAGAGGTAGGAAGACAGCCAAAAGGATGTGTTGTCATGCAAGCCAAGTGAGAAACACTGGTTGACAAAAGGGATATTTTCAACACTGTTATGCTGTTGACATGTTACATTAATTTTAATGAGTACAGAATAGTAGGCCTTAACTTTTGCAATACAGAGATTTTTGATGGCCTTTAAAGAGAAATTCCAGTGAAGTAGTGGGGACAGAAATGATATTTGAGTGGGTTTAAGGGTGTGTGGGGGGTGTGCCTGTGGGCGTCATGCTGACAGCTCTGTAGGGAAATTTAGTTGTGGAGAGGGGCAGAAGAAAAGGGCTGTAACTGAGATGATTTGTGTGGTCAAGTGAGGCAATTTTTAGAAGTGGAAATACTACATTGATAATAGCTAATAACCATGTATACACTTTACATATAAGAACATTTATTCACCGCAATGATGCTATAAGGTATATTGTAATAATATCCACACTTATAAGTGAGGGAGCTTAGCCTAGCAAATGGTGAATACAGGACTCGAAGCTGGGCAATCTGACTCCAGAGATCAACCTCTAATCATCATGTTATACTCAAATATTAGTGAATGTCTGTATATTGATGGAGACGACTGAGTAGAGAGGGAGAGATTGATGATGGAAGAAATATATAGGATGATCAAAAAGGCAATGTGTATATGAATGTAGAGATGGGCTCTAGAGCACACCTTATAAGAGTGTTATAGAAGAAAGGGCCTATTCTCAAATGGAGCAAAGAGGATACGTGCGTTTATAAACATAGGCTCTAGTTTTGGAGATGAAAAAAAGAGGGTCTGATGTATTTCATTTTCTCAGATTATACTTTGAGTTTACAGGTAAGAGAAGGATGGATAAGCCTTTTTATGGAAATAAGAGGAGACAAAAAAGACTTTAACTAGTTTCCCTCAAAGGACAGGAAACATAGCAGGCTTGCCAAATACTGCTAAAAATAAACTTGAAGTTTGTGATCATGGCTTTGGAATAAAATGAGTCTCACTGACTGTGCCCTTTCATAGCTATATTTAGCTACTGACGTAGAAAGGGTTGATGGTTGACTATTTTCAGAGAGAGTGTATTGGCAAGCTAGTACTATGGAGGGAGAGATGGGCAGGAGAACTGTAGGTGTTTACAATGGATTGATTATAGCAAGTGACCATAGACAGTATTCTTCACGAGAATGGAAGTGAAGACAAGAGGCAGTTGATGCACAATGGAAAAAAATGAAGAGATCAATAGGCTAGAGGTTAGACTGCCTTAAAGAATGGTTATAATCAGGTTATCTGAACAGCTAATCATGAAACAAGTTGTGACCAGATAATGGGAAAATGGATTGCTTTTTTTTTTTTTTTTCTGAGACAGAGTCACACTCTGTCACCCAGGCTGGAGTGCAGCGGTGCGATCTTGGCTCACTGCAACCTCTGCCTGCTGGGTTCAAGAGATTTTCCTGCCTCAGCCTCTGAGTAGCTGGGATTACAGGCATGTATCACCATGCCTGGCTATTTTTTTTTTAATATATTTTTAGTAGAGACAGAGTTGACCAGTCTCTACTCAGACCATGTTGACCAGGCTGGTCTCGATCTCCTGTCCTCAAGTGATCCAGCCACCTCGGCCTCCCAAAGTGCTGGGATTAAGGCATGAACCACTGCCCCTGGGCTGAAATATTTTTAAATTGAAGCCGTGGCCTAGGGTGTGACCATGGGAGTTGGAGCCTAAGGAGAAATGAGAGGAAAAGGATAGTGGGTCTCAGAAAGACTAGAAACTGAAAGAACACAGCTAAGGAAGAACAAGGAACTAGTGATTCTAGTGTTTCTCATCTGGGCTCGCTTTTATGCTGCTTTATGGTGATGGAAGGAGCAGTCCTCTAGAAGCTTCCATACTGCCCACTCTATTTGGGAAGCCCAGACCTTGATTTCTAGACTAAACTGCCCATACTCCTTCATATTATCAGGATGGATCCCATTACACATCACAGACATGTTTATCTCAGGTAAGAGGACAGCATTTTCTCAGACTCTTCCATGTGTCACTGGCAGCCCTAACTCCCCCTTTGGAAATCTCAGTCTGATTAACTAAGTTCTAACCTGATAATTGGAATGTTCTCTTCTTGGAGTATTCTTTCTTGCAATGCTCTCTCTCTTGGAGCTCTGTCGCCATGGTGCAAAGAAGCCCAGACTAACCTGCATGGAGAGACCACATAAAGAAATCATGTGTAAGTACTTTAGTTGACAGCCCAACTGGAGTCTCACCTGACAGGTGGCATCAGTCTGAAACGGGAGGGGACTCTTCCACATGATTCCAGCCATCAAGTCACCCCCACCTTTTGAATCTTGCCAAATGTACCCCAGATATTGTGGAGCAGAGAGAAGCCAGCTTTGATATATCCTGTGTAAACTGCTGCCCACCGAATCTAGTAACCTATGAAGTGATCATTTTACTGCACTGTTTGGGGTGGTTTGTTTTGTTTCTTTTTTGTTTCTTTGTACAAAGCAATAGTTATTATTACATAGAAAATAAACTCAGCGGCCAGGCACGGTGGCTCACATCTATAATCACAACACTTTGGGAGGCTGAGGCAGGTGGATCACAAGGTCAGGAGTTCAAGACCAGTCTGGCCAATATGGTGAAACCCTGTCTCTACTAAAAATACAAAAATTAGCCGGGCGTGGTGGTGGGTGCCTGTAATCCCAGCTACTCGGGAGGCTGAGGCAGGAGAATAACTTGAACCCAGGAGGTAGAGGTTGCAGGGAGCCGAGATTGCACCACTGCACTCCAGCCTGGGTGACAGAGCAAGACTACATTAAAAAAAAAAAGAAAAGAAAGAAAGAAAGAAAAAAGAAAGAAAGAAAGAAAGAAAAAAAGTAAGAAAGGAAGAAAGAAAGAAAGAAAGAAAGAAAGAAAGAAAGAAAGAAAGAAAGAAAGAAAGAAAGAAAGAGAGAGAGAGAAAGAAAATAAAGAAAAAAGAAAAGAAACTCAGAAAGTCAAACCAGATTATTTTTTTCTCGATCAACTATTTTTCCATCCACATAAGAGAATAATTCAAAACCACAGGGAAATGAAATAATATATTGTTGAAGACATGTGTAAATACAATGCTTCATTCATTTTTCCCATTGAATGGTGTAGAATTGAATACTTATAGCATTAAATATTGGATGCTGTAAAAAGTGTAGATGTAGGTAAACACTTTGCAGTTAATAGTGTTAAAATTGTAAGTTTAGGTAAATACTTTGTAGTTAATATTTTATGGTCATTATATGTGTACATAAACAATGATATCAACTAGATTTATGGCAATCAGAACTTATTGAGAACACACAGTTTATTTGTTTCCCTTTCCTTATTATGTTCCACACAGACAAAAGTCACATTTTTCTCTAACAGCTGTTTATCACCACCCTAGTGAACTTTTTTAAAAATTAAAAATGGTTAGCGATAGAAGAGTGTCAATGTTAAAATTTTATTTTCTCTTTTGAGGCACATATACTAAAATTTTTTTCTCCTAGTATCACGTTGGTGTGGAAAGAAATTTTTCCAAGTTTCCTTACGAACTTTGGAAGGGAAAAATAAGAAACTATTGGTCTACTCTTGATGATTTCTTCTTTGGGGTACCTCAGGCCACTTCTAAACATTTCCAAAAAGCTTAGCATAAACTTTCTATAAACAACACACATTAACGTTAATTTGGTATCAGAAACATTGATATATTAAAATGCTATATTTTATAATACCATTTATTGCAGTGATTAGCTTCTCTCAGCCTCAGGAAAAAAACAAATGGTGATAACAATAATACGTTGTATTTAATACACGAATGTTGTCAGGATTAAATCATAGGACAAAATAAGGATGTATTTGTAAAGTATATGCTAAGGCTGTCATTATTATTCTCATGATTTCATTATTCTAGATGTATGCATTTCCATGTGCTCCCTCATATTAATGAAGATAATCAGATCTTATATTTCTTGTGTAATATTGCTTTATTCACAATTTTCTTTGTTTGTTTAAAAACCACATTGGACATAGGTGCAAGAGTAACAGAAAATCCAAGTCAGGAAATAAGTTAAAAAATATTATATGTCAGCAAAGAAATCAAGCATTGTTTCAGCATTTTTATAAGTACATAAATATATAGTTTTTAAAATCATCCCTAAGCCACTGTGACATATTACACTTCTGTAATATTTTACAAAAATTTACTCTTATCAATTGTGAAAAGAGATGAACCACTACTGAAGAAACATGAACCAATGTTGTCTTCATTGTAAAAAATGCAGGTACTGAGAGATCACCAATACTGGAGAACGGATGGGTGGATAGAAAATGTCTGAACATTCTGAATACAATTTTCTCTTGGCTAAATGTAATCCTCCTTTTTAGATAATGAGAGAAAAGTGTATTCTTTTTTTAAAATTTTTTATTTTTATTCTTTATTTTTATTTATTTACTTTTTATTATACTTTAAGTTCTAGGGTACATGTGCACAATGTGCAGATTTGTTACATATGTATACATGTGCCATGTTGGTGTGCTGCACCCATTAAGTTGTCATTTATATTAGGTATATCTCCTAATGCTATCCCTCCCCTCTCCCCGCTCCCCACAATAGGACCCAGTGTGTGATGTTCCCCTTCCGGTGTCCAAGTGGTCTCATTGTTCAATTCCCACCTATGAGTGAGAACATGCAGTGTTTGGTTTTCTGTTCTTGTGATAGTTTGCTGAGAATGATGGTTTCCAACTGCATCCATGTCCCTACAAAGGACACAAACTCATCCTTTTTTATGGTTGCATAGTATTCCATGGTGTATATGTGCCACATTTTCTTAATCCAGTCTGTCACTGATGGACATTTGGGTTGATTCCAAGTCTTTGCTATTGTGAATAGTGCCGCAATAAACATACGTGTGCATGTGTCTTTAAGAAATAATATACTAAAAGATTTTTAGTGGCTAATAATAGTCAACTGGCTTTGCATTTATGAAGAGAGTGTATTAGATATCAGGTTTCTTAATATACATATATATACACACAAATGCATATATTATGAATTTATATTATTGTCTTAGCTGTAACAAAATGTCACAAACTGGGTGGTTTAAAGAACAGAAGTTTAATTCTCATAGTTCTGGAGGCTGGAAGTCCAAACCCAGGGTGGGGTATATGGTTAGGATCTGGTGAGAGCCCATTCCTCATTAAATAGCAAGCAAGTTATTTTTATCATATTCCCTTGATGACAAAGAGGTGGTGGGAGTGTGTTTTATGTCATTTTTTGTTTTCTGGTTTCAGGCTAGTTTCAAATACCAAAGGTTGCATAATTTTTTCTACAGTGGCGATTAGCACTGTACTTCTATTGTTTTCAGAGGCTGCAGAGGAAAGCATGATTACCTAATTATTCACATGCCACTGAAGATGGAAACTTGTTAGCTTGAGATCTGGCCTCTCTCTGTCCTGGCATCCAGAACCCCCTACACTCACACACAACCTGTTTGTTAGTTTTGGGTCCGTGTATGAGTCACCAGTCTTTAGAGTCACGTTGTTGCTGAAGGAAATGGCAGAGTGGTTGGAAAAGTCTGTCAAAGTTTCCATGACTTCATCTAAAGATTCTAGTGAATCTACTCCACCAAGGTGATTAAACATGGAATGCTAGATACAGTGAGTTGCTGGGAGGTTTCCAGAGTCTGGCATTATTTTTTAATACCAGGCCTTTGTTAGCAAAGTTTCCAATCCACTATCAAACTTTTACTCTCTTTTATCTACTTGTCTAACTCCTGGTCATTGCAATGGGACTCCACCTATGAATTCATTATCATCTACCACTCAGTATCAGAGCTAAGCTGAAAAACTGAACTCATTCTCTAATAGAGACATGCAACTATATTGTAGTCATTCTTAACAGCTTTCACAGTTAACTAAAAAAAGGGGAAAGCTAACAAGATGCTCAGCAAAATCCCATCTTGTAAACACAGACATCTTCAATTTCCTCTTTGCTACGAGTTCTTGGGGTTTTTTTAAAATATAAAGAGCATTTAAAAAATATTTCTGGGCAGAGGAAAATACCTTAAAATTTACACTCAATCCAGTAAAACTTCAATGCATTCAATTAAAGCTTGTAATAGAATAATGATAATAACAGACAGAATTTAAAGAGCACCTCATATGGATAATCAAGTTATTGAGAACATACATGTATTACCTGTGGGATGAAGATTGCTGCATCCTTAGAGTCTGTGTATAAATAGATCTTGCATATGTATGTGTGTCTTTTTTTTTTCTAACTAGGAGATATATCAATTATCTATCTATAAGAGTACATAAATATGTGTACATTTTGAAAGTAATAATGAAGCGAACACCTAAATAATTACTATCCAGAACAAAAAAGAGAACATTTCTATTGCCCAAATAAAACATTACTTCTGCCATTGCTTTATTGATATTTCTTCACTAATAAGCACCACCTAGAGTTTAATAATGATAAATCCTTTGCCTTTTTTTTTTTTTTGAGATGGAGTCTCGCTCTGTCACCCAGGCTGGAGTGCAGTGGCGTGATCTGGGCTCACTGCAAGCTCCGCCTCCCGGGTTCACACCATTCTCCTGCCTCTCAGCCTCCTGAGTAGCTGGGACTACAGGCGCCTGCCACCACACCTGGCTAATTTTTTGTATTTTTGGTAGAAATGGGGTTTCACTGTGTTAGCCAGGATGGTATCGATCTCCTGACCTCGTGATCTGCCCGACTCGGCCTCCCAAAGTGCTGGGATTATAGGCGTGAACCACCATGCCTGGTCAGCTTTTTTTTTTAAATCTATGCATAACATTTTCCCCAAATGCTTATTTTGCCCACTTTTAAACTTTATACTAATGGAATCATACTGCAGGTTTTATTTTGCATCTACTCTTCTCTCAACATTATATTTGTGGGATCGATCCATGTTATTACATGAAGCTAATGTTCATTTTTTTATTGCTAAATTATATTCCATTATGGGACTTTGCCGTATTCTATTACCCATTTGACTGTTGATGAAATTTGAGTTATTTCCCGTCTGGGCTCTTTTGAATAATAATGCTGTGAGCATGTATCTGTGGGAATATGTGTAAGTGTTTGTCAGCACTTTCACATTTCAGCATCAGAATCACTTGGAGAGCTCATTTCCCTACAAATTGCTGGGTACTTTCCCCCATACTTTCTGGTTTCAGTAGGTCTGAGGGGAGCCTGGGGATCTGCATTTCTAAGTTCACAGGTGATGTTGATAGTCCCGGGGTCGCACTAGTATCTCTGATCCAGGGTTCATAATAAAGCATGGAACTTCTAGGTCAGAAGGTAAGAGTATCTTCAGTCTTATGAAATAATCCCAAACAATTTTCCAAAGCAGTTAGATCAATGTCTGTTCCATTAGCAGAAAATGTGAAATCCCATTGCATACATCTAAGATTGATTTGTCGGCTTTCTTATTTTTGCTAATATGGTGGGTGTGTAATAATATTCTATTGTGGTTTTATTTTTTTCTGTTAATGAGATTAAGCACATTTTAGTATATTTATATGTCACTTAGATTTATATTTTCTAAGACACCTGTTCAGTTATTTTCCTGTTTACCATTGTGTTATCTGTCTTTTCCTTAACATTTGGAAGAACTTCTTATTTATATTGAATAGTAGTCTTTTTTATACACAGTTATTGCAAGTAGATTCTCCCCCTCTGTGGTTAGTTCTTTTATTTACTTTATAATATACCTCAATAACTTGCAGATTTAAATTTTAACGTCTTAACTGTATCCATGTTTTTTCTCTATGGTTAGTGCTTCTTTGTGCCTTCTTTAAGAAATCTTTCTCTATTCTAGGTTGGGAGGATATTCCCCTGTGTTATCTTCTGAATCTTTATAATTTTGCTTGAAATTACCTATAAGTGGTCCTATGTTTTCCATTTTCATCGAGATAACCAGTTATTGGGTATCATTTATTGGAAAATATATCTTTTGCTCATAGATCTGCAATACTAACTCTATTGTATAACAAGAGCCTATAGACATGTGGATTTCTGGGATCTCCATTTACTCAATTGATCTATTTTTCTATCCTTCTACAAATACCACAGATTACTCATCACTATAGTTCATGAGTTGGCAAACATTTTTCTGTAAAGGACTAGATAGTAAATATTTTAGGCCAGATGGGCTTTACAGGCCAAATAAAGCCTCTGTCTTCTTTTTCTTTAACAACTCTTTAAAAATGAAAAAACACTCCTAGCACAAGTGCTGTACTATAAACTGAAACAGGCTGTGGGCCAGCATTGGCCTGAAGCCATAGTTTACTGAATGCTACTGAAGCTTTATTTAAAATTTTTATATTTGTATCAGCCATTGCAAAAATTACATTTAAAAAGCAGTGAGCTAAAAGAATAAGCATTTATGTTTCCCATGATTCTCTAAATCAGAAAGGAGGTTTTACTGTGGGTTGAGCAGGCAGTTTTGCTGGTTTGGTTGATGTCTGTCAAATGTTTAGGTGTCAGTTACTATTAGGTTGTACTGAATGGCTTCAGGTGACACACTTATTCTCAGACTCCTACGAGCTAACCTGAACTTGTTCATGGGGAAGCTGCTTATCTCCGAGAAAGAGTGGAAGCATGCAAAGTCTCTTGAGTTCTGGGCTCAGACTGGCACACTGTCACTTTCACTGCATTCTGCTTAACAAAGCAAGTCACAAATCCAGCCCTGATTCAAAGGGTAAGGACATAGAATCTACTCCTTGATGACAGTATCTGCAATACCATATTGTAAAGAGCAAGGATATAGAGTAGATTGAAATTAATTTACCAACAGATGAAAAGGGAAAATTCTCCTATTTTGTTTTTTATTTTATTAAGCAATTTGAGTTGAGTCTTGAAGTATGGATAAGAATTTGTTATGCAGAAAAAAGATTTGAATGGATAGAAAAGTACTTCCAAGGCATCCAATTGTGTAAGGACTTATATTCAAGGAATGACAGGCGTTCTATAGGTTGGGTCAAGAGTTCAATGGGCATAGGGGCCAAAAATGAATTTAGAGAGTTTAAACTTGATTTTTTAGAGGCTTTCATCCTAAAAGCAATAATCCATTTCAAGACTTTCTTTTTAGTGGCTTAATTAAGTAATGTAATCAGCTTTGTGTTTTAGAAAGTTCTCCAGAAGGAGGCAAGATGGTAGATAAGTCAACTAGTTGTATTTTTTAGGAATGTCAGGTGAGAAATAATGGGAGTCTGAACTAAAGTAATAGCAGTGGCAATGAGAGTAATGGGACATTAAAAAGACATTTTGAAGTTTAAGTGAATGAGAAATGATGAATTGTAAGATAAGGAAGATAAAAGGGAAGAAAAAACACATAATAAACATTAAGTTTTCTTACTCAGGTGCTACTAGTGGTAAAGTTATTCACCAAGATAGAGGACATAAGTGAGAAAAAAGGGAAAAAAGAGTAACAAGTTAAGTTTTGAATACATTAAGGTTGAGCATAACAGTAGGTGTTTAGGTATAAGAAGTTTAGGAGACAGTCTGCTGACTGAATATATAACTTGCTTGACAAGATTGATATCACTCTGATAAATGGACTGCAGGAATTTACTAAGAACAATTCTGCACAATAGCAACATAATCATATTATGGTGGCATATTTCAATGTATCCTTCCACTATGCAGACCTTATATGTTAGCATTCTTTTTGTAATTGGAATGTCCATGTAAAATATTATACAGTGAGAGCCATGTTTCTCAAAATTTAGTGTCTCTATGTGAGCTAGAGATCCTGATAAAATGCAGATTCCAATTTAGTCAGTCTGTGGTGGAGTGAAATTCTCTATTTTTAACGAGTTGCCAGATGATGGTGATACTGCAGATCTGTGGACCACACTTTGAGTAGCAAGTTTATAAAGAGCATTAGTTCATGATGTTTTGAATAAAGTGACATTAACTGTTGATCAGAACAGACAGTAGCTGACAAAATTTGAAGAAACCACACAAATAAAAAGCCTCTTTCAAAATCTCTTATATTTCAATAATATCCAGGTTGTACATCTTACCAAAGAGATGAGCAAAGAAATAAATCCTGATCAGTCTCGACCTTTGCTCCCTGTCTAAAAGCCAAAAGCAAAGAGCGTGAATTCCCTGAGACAGGCCAAGGTGTATGTGTCCACATGTGTTAGGTGCCTTTGGCCCAGCAGCTGTCACTAAGTATATCCAATGCTCAGGAAACAGCGGGGTAAGTGGTTGAATAGTCAACAAGGCTAAAAGTCAAAGAGTAGATACAGAAATTGATGTAGAATGATTTCTGCCACTGGAACTTAAACTGGCTGTATATTCCTTCTCTCTAATCAGAAGCAGCTTCCCTTCCAGCTGTACCGGATATTCTGTTTATTCGCTTTGCGCAAGTGTCCTTCAGTGAAAACTTCATTTCCCAGCATATCTTCAGGGATCTCCATTAGACTGGTAACAGATTATCACCATCTGTTGGCAATTATTTCCCTTATGTAAGAGCCTGATCTGAGAGACATGTCCTCTTTCACCAGCAGAGCAACACCTTGAGAGAACTAGGTTGGTCTCTAGAGAAGCAGCTGGGTGTAGATAACCAATATTAAAACAGCCTGATGGCTTCCAGTTGTATGCTACACATATTTTTTTTTTTTGCAAGTTGGGAACTATAAAGTCTTTTTCATATTTGTGTCTTTTAGAATCCGAAATATATTCAAGAACAAAAGAAGCCAAACCCATTATTTTACAAAAGAATAACAACCACCTCATTTATCGTGTTTCCATTTTAATGATATTAGATTTTTAAAATAATACATTTACCACTTTATTAAATATATAATTAATGGAAATTCACAAAACTCAAATACAAATGCCCTGTAAATATAAAGTGAATTCTTAAACCAACAAAAGACAGTTTGGAGACATATACATTAATGGTAACATTTGGAATATGATTGCAGATTAATAAGAAATCTTACAAACAACTGCACTAGAACCATTTTCCATATCACTCATTCAAACTGTATATTCATTGAGTTTCCAGCTATGTGTCTGTTCTAGGCATAGAGGATATTCTGTATATGGAAAAAAAAGATAAAAATTATCTATCCTTATTAGCTTCTCTTTTAATTATGGGAGACAAATTATCAGATAAAATATATAATACATTGGTGATAAATGCTATGAAAAAATAAGGGATATGTTCCAAGAATTACAGATGGGGAGGTGGGGAGGGAGGACTTTTTGTTTTAAATGGGGTAAGGTGTGTTTCTGGACATCCATCCTTTACCCAAATTTTAGAATTATTTAAGAATAATTTTAAAAGCATCATTTAGGATATATAAAGGATAATTTCAGATGGTGATGGTAGCATCCTGTTTTTCAGCACAAGAATGAAAAGGAATAGAATTTTTCAGTCCCTAGAACAATGCCAATATGCACAGTGTCAAAAGCTACACCCAACATGTTGGAGAGATGTCCAAGGTACTAAGCTTAAGGCAATTCCATAAGGGGCAGCCTCCAGTAGCTCCTTGTCACTCAGTGAGACTGCATAAGTCACTCAGCTGAATCCTCTGTCTGGAGTGGAAGTCTCCAGAAATATCAGATAAACATCTTTTGGCAAATCTTTTGTATTTCTAAGCTTTTAGAAAAACTCTACCTTTAATAATAATTATTTTCTTTCAATTGTTGACCTTTATTGAAAATGTGATAACATCTTTTTCTCTAAAAGTATTTTCTTTGTGAAGTTAAATCTCAACTTAAAGTAGTAGGCATTCACCGTGAGATAAATCTGGGTTGAAATCCTGACAATATCATTTAGCAGATAGGTGACTTGGGAAGATGACTTAATGTATCTGAGATTCTGTCAAATGAGGATTATAATGCACACATTTTAGGATGTGAGGATTTAATTAGGTAATGTATGTAAAGTATCTCTTGTTGCACCTGGGCTACAATAATTGTTTTAAAAATGTTAGTTTTTATTCCTCTCTTCTCTACTGTTGACAGGTAATTCTCTATGGGTCACTCATGTTTCCGCACACCTTGTAAGCACAGGCAATGACAGCTCTTATTCTGGATTATCTTTTCAAGGATGTTTGTATAGTGTTCAGTATTGGAAGTTATAGCATTTCCTTCCAGAGCAAAGGGCAGTCATGCACACTGTCTAGTGTAACTGATAGAGTTATTTTTCCTCATGGGCAGGGTTGAGCAGGCTTGCTTGCAGCCCATCATAAAATATTAGGATTTCCTAAGCTTCAGATTCCAGCAGGTGTTATCTGGCTCTTATTCTGCTGCCTTTTGGGAATTGAAGCTCAGGAAACTGATGCATAAAATTTTGGCTACTGCTGTTATTGTGATAAAACCTCCTTTGTCTCTGACCCATGACTCTCATGTCTTCTTCCAGCATTCATGTAACTGTGGCAGGCTAACTGGTTATCTTCCAAGCAAGGTAAATCTCTTGACAGACCCTTTACAGCGCTTGACATCTACACTTCTCTACTACATAGGTTCAGTGTCATATATAGCAAAATTTTAGTTTCATAATTTAAGCCATTTTACTTGTTTCCTTCCATCATATTGAGGCATAATTGACAAATAAAAATTGCATATATTTAAAGCATAAAACATGATTTTTTGTTTTTTGAAAATAAATTTGATTGTGGGTATTTAAGGTATACAACATGACGTGATGGGATTAAAATAGAGTTAAAAGGTTACTACAGTGAAGCAGATTAACATATTCATTATCTCACATAAGTATTCATATTTTTTTGTGGCAAGAACATCTAAGATCTACTCATTTAGCATGAATCTCATATACAGTACTTTTTTTAACCTATAGTCCTTATGTTTTACATTAGATATATAGACTTTTTCATCCTCAATATCTGCTACTTTGTATCTTCTGGCCCCCATCACTCCATTTCCTCCCCCTCCCACCTCTGGTAAGCACTATTTTGTTGTCTGTTTCTGTATATTTGAAGTTTTCTTTTTTAGATTTTACATATAAGTGAGATCATGCGATATATTTCTTTCTGTGTCTGTGTATTTCACTTAGCATAATGTCCTCTAGGTTTATTCACATTGTAGCAAATGGCAAGATGTCTTTCTTTTTTTAGGGCTGAATAATATTCCATTGTATGTATGTACCAGTTTCTTTATCCATCTGTCAAGGGCACTTAGGTTGTTTCTATATCTTGGTTGTTGTGAATAACGCTGCAATGAACATAGGAGTGCAGATACCCTTACAAGACAGTGATTTCATTCCCTTTGCATATGTGTTCAGAAGAGGGGTTGCTGGGGCATTTGGTGGTTCTGTTTCTTTGGAAACTTCCATACTGTTTTCCATAATGGCTATACCAATCTATATTCTCACTAACAGTGTGCAACAGTTTCCTTTTCTCCACACCCTCGCCAACATCTGTTATCTTTTGATAATAATTATCCTAATGGGTGTGAGGTGGTATCTCATTGTGGCTTTGATTTGCATTTCTCTGACAATTAATAATGGTAAGCACCTTTGCATATACCTGTCTGACATTTTTAATATCTTCTTTGGAGAAATGTCAACTCAAGACATTGGCCCACTTTTAAATTGGGCTATTTGGTTTTTTTTCCACCATTGAGTTGTATGAGTTCTTTATGCATTTTGGATAAATTATGTCTCTTATCATAGATATGGTTTGCAAATACTTTTTCTCAATCCACAGCCTGCCATTTTTAATTGTTTCCTTTTCTGTGCAGAAGCTTATCAGTTTGATGTAGTCTCATTGACTTATTTTTTGCTATTGCATTATGAGCTTTTGGTATGGTATCCCAAAATTTATTGCCAAGGCCAACATCCAGGAGCTTTTCCCCTATGATCTCTTTTAGGAATCTTATAGTATCTGGTCTTACATTTAAGTCTTATATCTATGTTTAGTTGGAATTTTTGTGTATGGTGTAAGATAAAGGTCTAATTTCATTTATTTGCATGGAACCCAGATTTCACAGCACTCTTTATTTAAGAGAGTATCTTTTATCTATTGTGTCCTCTTAGTGCCTTTGTCAAAAATTAGTTGACCATGTGTGATTGAATTCATGTCTGCACTTTCTATTCAGTTCCACTGGTCCCTATGTCAGTTTTGAGGCTAGCACCAAACTGTTTTCATTACTATAGTTTTGTAATATAACTTTAAGTCAGGAAGTATAATGCCCCCAACTTTGTCTTTCTCTCTTAGAATTGTTTTGGCTATTGAGATCTTTTATGGTTCTATAGGAAAGTTAGGATTGTTTTTCCTATTTATTTGAAGAATGACATTGGGATTTTGGTAAGAATTATGTTGAATATGTATGTTACTTTGGGTAGTATGGCCATTTTAACAATATTAATTCTTCCAATCCATGAGCATGGAATATCTTTCCATTTATTTGTGTCTGCTTCAATTTTCTCATCAATGTCTTATAGTTTTCAGTGTACAGATCTTTTACCTCTTTTGTTAAATTTATTCTTGGGTTTTGTTTTTGATGCTATTGTGAATGGAATGATTTTCTTGATTTCATTTTTAGTTAGGTTATTATTTTTTGTGTAAAAATGCTTCTGACTTTTGTATGTTGATTTTGTATCCTGCAACTTTTCTGAATTTATTTATTAGTTCTAACAGTTTTTTGGGGGTGTGTGTGGAATCTTCATGGGTTTTTTTTTTTTTTTCTCCTTTTTTTGAGACGGTGTCTTGCTCTGTCACCCAGGCTGGAGTGCAGTAGCACAATCTTGGCTCCCTTTGCAGTTTTTTTACATATAGAGTCATGTTGTCTGCACATAGAGAAAATTTTATTTCTTCCTTTCTATTGTGATGCCTTTTATTTCTTTGCTGAATTGCTCTTCCTATTATTTCCAGTACTACACTGAATGGAAGAGGCAAGAGTGGGCATCCTTCCCTTGTACTGGATCTCAATAGGAAAGCTTTCAGTTTCTCCCGGTTGATTATGTTTGCTGTGTGTGTGTTTTGTTTTGTTTTGTTTTATAAATGGCCTTTATTTAGAAGAATTTCTTTTCTATACCTAAACTATTGTGTGTTGTTATCAAGAACAAATGTTGGACTTTGTTGAATACTTTTTCTGCATCAATTAAGATGATCATGTAGTTTTTATCTTTCATTCTGTTAATGTAATGCATCATGTTGATGTATTTGCATATGTAAAACCAGTCTTACATGCCAGCAATAAATCCACTTGGTCCTGATGTAGGTACACACTGTGAAATGATTATAGCCATCAAGGTCATTAACATATTTATCATCTCACATAGTTAACATTTGTGTGTGGTGAGAATATTTAAGATCTACACTCTTGGAAAATTTCAAGCATACAGTGTATTATAATAATAACTGCAGTCATTATGCTGTAAATTCAGTTTCCAGAACTTTTTCATTTTATAACTGAGAGTGTGTGCCCTTTAACTAATATTTCCCCATTTCTTCCACTCTTTGACATTTGATAATTACTCTTCTGTTCTCTGTTTCTATGAATTCTACTTTTTAAGATTCCACATATAAGTAAGATCATGTGTTTTTCTTTTTGTACTTGGCATATTTCACTTAACATAATGTCCTCTAGGTTCAATAATATTGTCCCATATTGTCTTTCTTTGGAATATGCGTGTGTATATATATATACACACACACATACACACACACACACACATATGTATAAACACACATATATATGCCTCCACATACACACACACATGCACACACATGTTTTCCTTATTCATTCATTCATAAAAGAACATTTAGATGGTTCATTTTTTGGCTTTTGTAAATATTGCTGCAGTGAACATGCGGGTGCAGATAACATTTTTAGAAAGTATTTTTGTTTCCCTTGCACATATACCCAGAAATGGGACTGCAGGATCACATGGTGGTTTTACTTTTTTTTTCAATTAAAATATTTTAAAAATGTGATTCCATACGAATTTAACCACCTTGTAAGACATACGTTAGCAAAAATTTTCTCTCATTCTGTAGGTTGCCTTTTTACTTTGCTGATTGTTTTCTTTGCTGCACAGAAACTTCTTAATGTAATGTAGTCTCACTTGTTTATTTTTGCCTTTATTGCCTGTGCTTTTGGGGTCATACCCCAAAAATTATTACCAAGACCAACATCAAGGAGCTTCTCTCCTATATTTTCTTCTGAGTTTTATGGTTTTAGGTCTTATATTTAAGTCTTTAATTTTTATTGATTTTTGTGTATGGTATAAAATAAAGATCCAATTTATTTATTTATTTATTTTTTGCAGTTGGATATCCAGTTTTCCAACACCATTAATTAAAGATACTATCCTTTCCCCATTGTATATTCTTGGCATCTTTGTGGAATATTAGTTGGTCATACATGCACGGATTTATTTCAGGACTTTCCATTGTATTACAGTGCTCTGTGTGTTTGTTTTTGTGCTGGTACAATACTGTTTACTAGTGAAGCTTTGTAATAGAATTTGAAATTAGGAGGTGTGATGCCTCCAGATTTGTTCTTCTTGCTCAAGACTGCTTTAACTATTCAAGGTCTTTTGTCACTCCATATGAATTTTAGGATTGTTTTTTCCTATGCTGGCAAAACATGCTATTGAAATTTTGATAGGGATTGCATCAAATTTATAGATCACTTCAGATAGTATGGATATTTTGACAATATATATTTTTTTGATCTATGAACACAAAGTGCCTTTCCTTTATTTGTGTCTTCTTCATTTTTTTCATTACTGTTTTATAGTTTTCAGCGTACAGATGCTTCATTTTCTCATTCTTTGCTCTTAAAGCTTAACTGTTGTAATGGGAATCAGAGAATTTGAATGCTTCAAATTTAAAATTTAAAAGTTAGGCTTCAGTTTTAAAATGGTATATTTCCTGCAGATCCTTACGTGATCTCTCCTAACTTTCCTCTAAAAGAAATATAAAGATGGGCCAGGTATTGTGGCTCATGCCTGTAATCCCAGCACTTTGGGAGGCCAAGGCGGGCAGATCACCTGAAGTCAGGAGTTCAAGACCAGTATGACCAACATGGAGAAACACCATAGCTACTAAAAATATAAAATTAACCAGGCATGGCGGTGCATGCCTGTAATCCCAGCTACTCAGGAGGTTGAGGCAGGAGAATTGCTTGAACCCAGAAGGTGGAGGTTGCAGTGAGCTGAGACCACACTGTTGCACTCCAGCCTGGTCAACAAGAATGAAACTTCATGTCATAAAAAAGAAAGAAAAGAAAAGAAAAAAGAACTATGAAGACACAGATAATGATGAAAACACTCACGATAAACATTAGAACTAATAACTAACCCATAGCAAGAATCTGAAAATGTCATTAAAAACAAATTTCATGGAAGTAGATTGCACAGGGTAATGCAGAGCCCATACTTCCAGAAAACAGAGAATTTGACATAGTTTTTGAAAACCCTGTCATAGTCTCAATACCTGTCTCCTGGCTCAGAAATACCAAAATTATACCAATCAGAAAAGTGACAAACACACTTTTAAGGTGTGGGCACTGCTTTCTTGAGGTTGCCAGAGTGCTGCTTCCCATCCTACCCCCAGGCTTCACATTTGTGTCTTTCTTCCTACATTCAGTGACACTGCCGGACAAGAGGCTCGAATAGGAGTTAGGGAGGGGGATGAGCAATGAGGCTGAGGGGGCTAGAGATCATCCTTTGTATACTGGATCTAGGAAGTGTTCTTTTAGGAGTATAACCTGGAGATTTTATGCTATTAGATACTGGTCTTTATTTTGTGTCCAACAATGAGGCAGTAAAGTGAAGTAGCAGATTTTGACTTAGGGCAGCAGAGTTGTAGTAGTTGAAAAGATGAGAGATGCCGGTGGTCTATCTAGGAACTATGCATATTAACCTGCAGAAGGGAGATAGTGTTTCTCTGAACATTCAGAGCAAAGTCATATTTCTAAAAACATTGAAATACGAGAACAGGAAATCTTACAGAGCTGTTTGGTATTCTTAGTAGGATAACAGAGGTATGAAACAGAAACCCGTGCAAGAAATTGAAAAATAAAAATGTAAGCTTTATGAGGGCAATAATTGTTTCATTACTGCTCTATTTCCATAGGCTTGTTTAACAAAAACTGATGAATGAATAAATAAGATAAAAAGATAGCTGGATGAGATAAAGAAATATTTCTGGGAAACTAAATGTAGAAATAACAGAAATGAAATCTGCAGTAGGAAAAGACTAAGAACTGGAATAAGTATTGAATGTAAAAAATAAACAAAATCGGCCAGGCACGGTGGCTCACAACTGTAATCCCGGCACTTTGTGAGGCCAAGATGGGTGGAACACAAGGTCAGGAGTTTGAGACCAGCCTGGCTAATATGGTGAAACTCCACCTCTACTAAAAATATAAAAATTAGCTGGGCATGGTGACGGCACCTGTAGTACTAGCTACTCGGGAGGCTGAGGCAGGAGAATAATTTGAACCCAGGAGGCGGAGGTTGCAGGGAGCCGAGATCACACCTCTGCACTCCAGCCTGGGTGACAGAGTGAGACTCCGCCTCAAAAATAGAATAAAATAAAATAAATTTAAAAACACACAAAAATAGGCAAATGAGAAAAGTTATTTAAAATATATGTTGAAATATTTTTATTACACTAAAAGATATACCTATAATAACTTAATATATAATATAGATAATTTAATTCCAGGAAAAGGTGAGACAGAGATATTATGATCAACATACAAAAATTAGAAAATAAGCAAAGGAACATTGCTTATGAAGTAAGGAACAATCTATCTAGTAAGAGACAAATATACAGAGTGATAATTCTTACACAATATGATAATTGCCAGCTTAATATGATAGAGCAATTTGGGTCACACTGCACGAGGAAGTGACACATAAACTCTCTTGAAGCATGCATAGGATTTATCAATGGGAAGGGCATTCCAGAGAATTTTTAAGGATGTAGGGTATTTAGGAAATAGTAAATAGTTTGGTATGGCATGAGTAGAAGAAGTGAGGAAAAAATACTGCAGAAAATTCGTCTAGAAAAAGGAGAAATAGCAAGTTTCCCCTTTTAAGTACAAATATTTATGTGTGTATGTAATTAACTTTCTTGAACATGTGTGGGGATTAGTCATTTTGCTTTCAGGAAATGTAATGTGATATAGCTTTCATTGTTGTCTTGAATCTATATACAAATATTTTGTCATTTATGTTTACATTTTAGTTCCCTAAATAAATTTATGTAGGGACCCCTCTTACACTTCTTGCAAAGTACAATGAAAAAAATCCTGAGTATTGGAGTTGGAGAGATCTGGCATCCAATCCACATTGCCAGATGTTGACTTTGATCAAGGCACTGTACTTATGTAAAGCATGCTGTGTGACAGCCTGTGATTATGATGGCTCTTAAAATCATTTGATTTGGAAGAGATAGCCTTATTGTATGACTTACAAATTTTGACTTAGGCCCATATAATCCTGCATTGGGCCTGGAGCACAGAGTAAGTTCTATTTCCATTAATTTCTCTCCGTGGTGTGTGTTCAACACAGTTAACTACAGGTCCTTTTTAATATTAATAGTAGGATCTCTGGAAATAATGTTTACGGTAAATTAATGTGACGGGGGAAAGAAGCCTTATGTCATGGTTAAGAAGGCAGACTCTGGCACCAGAATGCCTGGATTTGCATCTTGGCTCTCCCACTGATGAGCCATATGACCATGTGGCTTTCTTTCTCTGTTTCTCCATCAGTATGATGGAGAAATAATGACTTACCTTACAAGGTGGTCATATATTAAAAGAGTGAATATATGTAAAGCACTTGGAAGAGTGGCTGGTACAGAGTGAACACTTAATAAATGCTGGCTAATATCATTACTGAAAAGCTAGGGTGGGCGCGGTGGCTCACACCTGTAATCCCAGCACTTTGGGAGATCGAGGCAGGCAGATCACAAGGTCAAGAGATCGAGACCATCCTGGCCTACATGGTGAAACCCTGTCTCTACTAAAAATACAAAAATTAGCTGGGTGTGGTGGCATGCGTGCCTGTAGTCCCAGCTACTTGGGAGACTGAGGCAGGAGAATCACTTGAATTCGGGAGTCGGAGGTTTCAGTGAGCCAAGATTGCACCATTGCATCCAGTCTGACGACAGAGCAAGACTATCTAAAAAAGAAGAAAAAAGAAAAAAAAGAGATAAAAAATTTGTTGCATGATTACCAGCAGAAGTGTGTCTTCCTCATTAATTACCAAAAAGGTCTATATTATCTTCCTGTGATTAGGTATAAATCCAAATTTCTTTTTTTTTTTTTTTTTTAGTCGAAGTCTTGCTCTGTTACCCAAGCTGGAGTGCAGTGGCACAATCTCAGCTTACTGCAGCCTCTGCCCCCGGGTTCCAGCAATTCTCCTGCCTTAGCCTCCTGGGTAGCTGGGATTACAGGTGCATGCCACCACACCTGGCTAATTTTTGTATTTTTAGTAGAGATGGGGTTTTGTCATGTTGGCCGGGCTGGTCTTGAACTCCTGACCTCAGGTCATCTGCCTGCCTCAGCCTCCCAAAGTGCTGGGATTATAAGCATGAGCTACCGCGCCCAGCCTGAACTCAAATTTCTAAAGTCAGAACAGAATAAGATCTGCTAATTCACATGTGAACTTGGAAGCCATCTTAATTATATGTCACATCCAAACTTGAGAAACTGTTGATATCTCAGTTTTTTTATCTGAAAAATAGACATAATATTACCTACTTCTACTTTTGATATTAAATCTGTGATAACACATTCAAAGTGATGATCTAAATGCATAACATAATAAATAATCAGCTCTTGTTACTATTATTGATCATTTTCAAATGACCTTTTTAACATTTGTGAATAAGTGTAGGAATATGGCTGTTGAATCCAACAGCCAAAACTTGAACTGTTTTCCTGTTGTAATCTAATCTAACACCAGTGAAATCAAGTACACTTCTTTCATTCTTTGATAAGGCCAGGTTGTCAAATATTTATGCATACTGATAACAGGAGAAAAGTATTTTTTATTTTGACCTTCTCCTCCTAAAACTCTTTTTTTTTTCCAGTTACATAGTCATTTATTATCATTATCAAGTGTTATGTGTTGTACGTCATTGTATGTGCTATGTTTTTTCTTTTTTTTATTATTATTATACTCTTAAGTTCTAGGCACATGTGCATAAATGCAGGTTTGTTACATATGCATACTTGTGCTATGTTGGTTGCTTTCGCACCCATCAACTCATTAGCAATCCATCAACTAGTCATTTACACTGTGTATACTACATTAATGGGTCCTCCCCTCGCCACCCTCCCCATGATAGGCCCCAGTGTATGATAAAACCCTCTTCCTGAGTCCAAGCGATCTCATTGTTCAGTTCCCACCCATGAGTGAGAACATGTGTTTGGTTTTCTGTTCTTGAGATAGTTTGCTGAGAATGATGGTTTCCAGCTGCATCAATGTCCCTACAAAGGACACAACCTATCCTTTTTATGGCTGCATAGTATTCCATGGTGTATATGTGCCACATTTTCTTAATCCAGTCTGTCACTGATGGACATTTGCTGATTCCAAGCTTTGCTATTGTGAATAGGTGCCACAATGAACATACTGCACCATGTGTCTTTATAGCATGATTTATAACTTTGGGTATATACCCAGTAATGGGATGGCTGGATCATATGGTACTTCTAGTTCTAGATCCTTGAGGAATCACTCAATGTTTCCATAATGGTTGAACTAGTTTACAATCACACCAACAGTGTAAAAGCACCTTATTTCTCCACATCCTCTCCAGCACCTGTTGTTTCCTGACTTTTAATGATTGCCATTCTAACTGGTGTGAGGTGGTATCTCATTGTGGTTTGATTTTGCATTTCTTGATGGCCAGTGATGATGAGCATTTTTTCATGTGGCCTGTTAGTTGTATGAATGTCTTCTTTTGAGAAATGTCTGTTCATATCCTTTGCCCACTTCTTCGATGGGTTGTTTGTTTTTCTTTGTAAATTTGTTTTATTCTTTTGTAAGTTCTGGATATTAGCCCTTTGTCAGATTTATAGATTGCAAAAATTTTCCCATTCTGTTGCCTGTTCACTTGATGGTAGTTTCTTTTGCTGCAGAAGCTCTTTAGTTTAATTAGATCCCATTTGTCAATTTTTTGGCTTTTGTTGCTGTTGCTTTTGGTGTTTTAGACATGAAGTCCTTGCCCATGCCTATGTCCTGAATGGTATTACCTAGGTTTTCTTCTGGAGTTTTTATTATTATACTTTAAGTTCTAGGGCATATGTGCATAACGCAGGTTTGTTACATATGTGTATACTTGTGCCATGTTGTGGTGTTGCACCCATCAACTCGGCCAGCACCCAACTACTGCCATTTACATCAGTATAACTCCCCATGCAATCCCCTTCCCCTCCCTCCTAACAATAGGCCCCGTGATGTCCCCCTTCCCAGTCCAAGTGATCTCATTGTTCAGTTCCCACCTATGAGTGAAAAACATGTGTTTGGTTTTCTGTTCTTGTGGATACTTGCTGAAGAATGATGGTTTCAGCTGCATCCATGTTCCTACAAAGGATTAAATTCATCCATTTTATGGATGGCTAGTATTCCATGGTATATATGTGCTACATTTTTCTAATCCAGTCCACCGATGACACCAAACGCCGGTCCGCCACGGTTAGTCAGTCTCCGCTCCCGAGACCACAAGGGCCAACAAAACGAAGGCAGAAATAAAGATGCGTTCTTTCGAAACAATGAGCAACAAAGACAATAACATGTCAGCAATTCGCATCAATAGCTTCGCTGTGCGAAGGTGTGAAATTAGGTTACAAATGCCCACAAAGAGAAAAGCAGAAAGATCTGCACATTCCAACATCGTCAATGAAAAGAACCAGAAGAAAGCAAAGAAGGAACACATTCAAAGCGCTATCAGCGCAAAGCAGTCAATTCAAGATCGTGAGCAGTTAACTGAAGCGACATATCAATAAAACTCCTCCAAAAATCAATGAATCAAGTATTTCGAAAGATCGTCGTACGACAGATCGCCAGCGTTCAATAAAAGAAAGAAAAGAGAAGCCAGTCGACTAATGCACGACAAAAGGGACACGACCACAGCAGTCATAAACTATCATCAGAAGAATCACCATGCAAACGAATTTACGCAAATAAACGAAAAATTCAGAAGAAATGGATAATTCTCCCGACACTTCCAAAGACCAAACCAGCAGCCAGTTGAATCCTCGCATCAATAACAGGTCAACTGGCAATAATAATGAGCTCAACAACCAAAAGTCCAGACCAGACGGGCCATACGAATTTACCAGTATAGTATAATGATGGCTGGCACATTCTTCCGAACCAGTTCAATCAAAAATAGCGTAAATCCTCCCCAACCTCATTTTGAAGTCAACATCATCCCGATAACAAAGCCCGGACACGTTACATCGGTCAACAAAGTTATATTCCAGATCAATAGTCTCCTCATTTAACATCTACGCAAAAATCAATAAAATACTGGAAGCAAAACCCGATTCAGCAGCTAATATCAAAAGCTATCCACCGCGCAGCTCAATCCCTCGGCATGTAAGGCCCAACATTCGCGAAATCGGGTCAAATATAATTCAGCATATAACAGAATAAAGACAAAAACCATTGAGCGATTAACTGGAATAGATGCAGGCAGCTGACAAAATAACAGCTCTTCAGGCTAAAATTCTCAATTCTTGTATTGATGAACGTGATCTCGTGTTAATAAGAGCTATTTATGACAAAGTCTCCACAGTTATCATACCGAATGGGCAAAAACCGGAAAATTCTTTGAAAACCGGCACAAGACAGGATGCCCTTCTTCATCACTTCCTATTCAACATAGCGTTGAAGCTTGCCAGGGGCAACAGGCGCTATAGTTAAAATCGGGCGGTATCTCAGTTAGAAAGAAGTCAGTTCGTTCCTGCTCGATGACATGATTGCATACTTGCGTTCCTCATTGTTCAGCTTCCAGTCTCTTAAGTTGAGGCATCTCAGCAATTATGATTGCCAGGGTTTCATCAGTGGGGAATACAAGCATTACAGCCATCAGTAATAGACAAACAGAAAGTCAAATCAGAATGAACTTCATTTCAATAATTGTGCTTCAAAGACAGGGAAACATTTGAATTGTCTTGATAGTGATAGTGACCTTTTCAGAGAACTACAAACCACTGCTCAAAGGAAATTAAAGAGGACACAAACAAGGGAAGAACATACCATGCTCATGGATAGAAGAATCAATATCTTCTAGAGCTGCAAGTGGTATTAGGTCTAACATTTAAGTCTCTAATACAACTTGGAATTAATTTTCGACAAGGAGCAAGGAAAGGATCCAGTTTCAGCTTTCTACTCTATGGCTAATAATTCCCAGCAACTTTCCCCCATTTCTTGTTTTTCAGGTTTGTCAAAGATCAGATGGTTATAGATGTGTGGTATTATTTGGAGGACCCTGTTCTGTTTCCATTGGTCTAGGCCTGTTTTGGTACCAGTACCATGCTGTTTTACATTGCAGCCTTTGTAGTGTGTAGTTTGGAAGTCAGGTATTTGATGCTCCAGCTTTGTTCTTTGACTTAGGATTGTCTTGAGATGCGGCTCTTTTTGGTTCCATATGAACTTTTTAGCAGTTTTTCCAATTCTGTGAAGAAACTCATTGGTAGCTTGATGGGGATGGCATTGACCTATAAATTACCTTTTAAGTATGGCCATTTTCAATGAGCATTATCTTTTTCCTATCCATGAACATGGTATGTTCCTTCCATTTGTTTGTGTCCTCTTTTACTCACTGAGCAGTGGTTTGTAGTTCTCCTTGAAGAGGTCCTTTTACATCCCTTTTGTGTTGGATTCCTAGGTATTTCATTCTCTCGAAGCAATTCAGAATGGAAGTTCATTCCTGATTTGGCTCTCTGTTTGTCTGTTACTGGTGTATAAGAATGCTTGTGATTTTTGCACATTGATTTTGTATCCTGAGACTTTGCTGAAGCTGTTATCAATCCAAGGAGATTTTGGGCTGAGGCGAGCACGATGGAGTTTCTTTTCTAAATATACAATCTTGTCATCTCCAAACAGGGACAATTTGACTTGCTTTCCTAATTCAATGCTCCTTTATTTCCTTTCTCTGCCTGATTGCTCTAGGCCAGAACTTCCAACACTATGTTGAATAGGAGGGTGAGAGAGGCATCCTGTCTCTTGTGCCAGTTTTCAAAGGGAATGCTTCCAGTGCTTCCAGTTTTGCCTCCATTCAGTATGATATTGGCTGTGGGCTCATTATAAATAGCTCTTATTATTTCAGATAATGCTCCATCAGTACAAAATTTATTGAGAGTTTTTAGCCTGAAGGGCTGTTGAATTTTGTCAATGGCCTTTTTCTGCATCTATTGAGATAATCATGATTTTGTCTTTGGTTCTGTTTATATGCTGGATTACGCTATTGGTTTGTATGTTGAACCATTCTTGTATCCCAGGGATGAAGCCACTTGGACTGGGTGGTGGATAAGCTTTTGATGTGTTGTTGAACTGGCCACAAGTATTTTACTGAGGATTTTTGCATCGATGTTCATCAGATATTGGTCTAAAAATTCTCTTTGATCAAGCAGGTTCTGCCAGGCTTTGTATCAGGGATGATGTTGGTCTCCTAAAATGTATTAGGATGATTCCTTTTCTATTGATTGGAATAGTTTTCAGAAGGAATAGTACCAGCTCCTCCTTATACCTCTGGTAGACCCAGCTGTGAATCCATCTGGTCCTGACTTTTTTTCAAGCAGGCTATTAATTATTGCCCCCAATTTCAGAGCCTGCTATTGGTCTATTCAGTAATTCAGCTTCTTCCCAAGCCTAGTCTTGAAGAGTGCAAGTGTCCAGGAAATTATCCATTTCTTCTAGATTTCTAGTTTATTTGGCGAGAGGTTATAGTGCATTCTCTGATGGTAGTTTTGTGCATTTCTGTGGGTCAGTGGTGATATCCCCTTTATCATTTTATTGCGTCAATTTGATTCTTCTTTTCTTTCTTTATTAGTCTATAGCGTCTGTCAATTTGTTGATCTTTTTTCAAAAACCAACTCCTGGATCTTCATTGATTTTTGAGGGTTTTTGTGTCTCTATCTCCTCTCAGTTCTTGCTCTGATCTTAGTTATTTCTTGCCTTGTAGCTAGCTTTTGAATGTGTTTGTTTTGTTTCTTCTTAGTTCTTTTAATTGTGATGTTAGGAGTGTCAATTTTAGATCTTTCCTGCTTTCCTTGTGGGCATTTCTAGTGCCATGAATTTCCTCTACACACTGGGTTTTAAATGTGTCCCAGAGATTCTGCAGTATGTTGTATCTTTGTTCTCATTGGTTTCAAAGAACATCTTTATTTCAGCCTTCATTTTGTTATGTACCCAGTAGTCATTCAGAGCAGGTTATTTTAGTTTCCATGTAGTTGAGTGGTTTTGATTGAGTTTCTTAGTCCTGAGTTCTAGCTTGATTGCCCTGTGGTCTGAGCAGAGACAGTTTGTTATAATTTCTGTTCTGTACATTTGCTGAGGAGGCTTACTTCCACCATGTGGGTCAATTTCCAACAAGTGATGTGGGTGCTGAGTAGAATGTATATTCTGCTGATTTGGGGTGGAGAGTTCTGTATGATGTCTATTGTAGTCTGCTTGCTGCAGAGATGAGTTCAATTCCTGGATATCTTTGTTAACTTTCTGTCTCTGATCTGTCTAATGCTTGACAGTGGGGTGTTGAAGTCTTCCATTATTATTGTATAGAGTCTAAGTCTCTTTGTAAAGTCTCTATGACTTGCTTTTATGAATCCGTGCTCCTGTATTGGGTGCATATATTTAGGATAGCTAGCTCCTCCTGTTGAATTGATCCCTTTTACCATTATGTAAAATGGCTTTTGTCTCTTTGATCATTGATGGTTTAAAGTTTGTTTTATCAGAGACTAGTATTGCAACCCCCTGCTTTTTGTTCTCCATTTGCTTGGTAAATCTTCCTCCATCCCTTTATTTTGAGTCTATGTAATGTATCTGCATGTGAGATGGGTTCTGAATATAGTAAACCGGACGATCTTTGACTCTTTATCCAGTTTGCCAGTCTGTGTCTTTTAATTGAGCATTTTATCCATTTACATTTAAGGTTAATATTGTTATGTGAACTTGATCCTGCCATATTATGATATTAACTGTTATTTGCCTCGCACTGGATGCAGTTTTTCCCTAGCCTCCATGGTCTTTACATTTTGGCATGTTTTTGCAATGGCTTGCACCGTTGTCTTTCCATGTTTAGTGCTTCCTTCAAGGTTTCTTATACAGGCCTGGTGGTGACAAAATCTCTAAGAGCATTTGCTTATCTGTAAAGGATTCCATTTCTCCTTCACTTATGGTGAAACTTAGCTCTATTGATATGAAATTCCCAGTTTAAAATTATTTTCTTTAAGTGAATGTTGAATATTGGCCCCCACTCTTTCAGCTTGAGAGTTTCTGCTGAGATCTGCTGTTAGTCTGATGGGCTTCCTTGTGGGTGCACCCATCTTTCTCTCTTGGCTGTCTAAGATTTTTCCTTCATTTCAATCCTTTGGTGAATGTGGCAATTATGTGTCTTGAGTTGCTCTTCTGAGGAGTATCTTTTGTGGTTTCTGTATTTCCTGAATTTGAATGTTGGCTCCGTCTCTACTAGGGTTGGGAAGTTCTCCTGGATGATGGTCCTGCAGAGTGTTTTCCAACTTGTTCCATTTTCCCCTCACTTCTTCAGGCACCCTAATCAGACGTGATTTGGTCTTTTCACATAATCCCATACTTCTTGCAGGCTTTGTTCATTTCTTTTTTCTTCTTTTTCTCTTTTAGGTTTCTTCTTCTCACTTCATTTCATTCATTTGATCCTCAAATTGTTGATAATTTTTCTTCCAGTTGATCGAGTCAGTTACTGAAGCTTGTGCATTGTCATGTATTTCGTGGTCATGGATTTCATCTCTGTCGTCTGCTTATGGTCTTGTCTGCATTTCACTATTCTAGCTATCAATTCTTCCACTCTTTTTTCAAGATTTTAGTTTCTTTGCACTGGGTACGTAATCTCCTTTTAGCTCTGAGAGGTTTGATGGATCTGGAGCCTTCTTCTCTCATCTCACAAGTCATTCTCCGTCCAGCTTTGATCCATGGTTGGCGATGGCCAAGTGCCTTGCAGGTGAGATGATGTGCTCTATTTTTGAATTTCCAGCTTTTTCTGCCCTGCTTTTCCCATCTGTGGTTTTATCTGCCTCGGTCTTGATGGTGGTGATGTACCTTATCAAGTAGTGGTGTCCTTCCTGTTTGATAGTTTTCTAACAGTCAGGACCCTCAGCTGTGGTGGTCTGTTGAGATTGCTTGAGGTCCACACTCCAGACCCTGTTTGCTGTATCAGCAGCAGAGGCTTGAAGATAGAATATTTCTGAACAGCGAAAGTGTACTCCGTCTGATTCTTGCTTTGGAAGCTTCCTCTCAGGGGTGTACTCCATTGTGTGAGGTGTGGGGTGTTGGTCTGCCCCGGTGTGGGGGATGTCTCCCAGTTAGGCTACTCAGGGGTCAGGGACCCAATTGAGCAGGCAGTTTGTCCATTCTCAGATCTCAACCTCCGTGTTGGGAGATCCACTGCTCTCTTCAAAGCTGTCAGACAGAGTCGTTTGCATCTGCAGGGGTTTCAGCTGCTTTGTTGTTGTTGTTGTTTAGCTGTGCCCTGTCCCCAGAGTTGGAGTCTACAGAGACAGGCAGGACTCCTTGAGCTGCTGTGAGCTCCACCCAGTTCGATCTTCCCAGCCACTTTGTTTATCTACTTAAGCCTCAGCAATGGCGGGTGCCCCTCCCCCAGCCTTGCTGCTGTCTTGCCGGATCGCAGACTGCTGTGCTAGCAATGAGGGAGGTTCCATGGGCATGGGTCCCTCCCAGCCAGGTGTGGGATATAATCTCCTGGTGTGCCCATTTGCTTAAAGCACAGTATTGGGGTGGGAATTACCTGATTTTCCAGGTGTTGTGTGTCTCAGTTCCCCTGGCTAGGAAAAGGGATTCCCTTCCCCCTTGTGCTTCCAGGTGAGGTGATGCCTTGCCCTGCTTCAGCTCTCGCTGAATGGGCTGCAGCAGCTGACCAGCACCGATTGTCCGGCACTCCCTAGTGAGATGAACCCAGTACCTCAGTTGAAAATGCAGAACTCACCGGTCTTCTGTGTCGCTCGCGCTGGGAGTTGGAGACTGGAGCTGTTCCTATTCGGCCATCTTGCTCCTGTCCTAAAACTCTTTTTGAAAGAAGAGAAGTGACAGGTCCTATATTCGGTTTGACATTGTCTGATAGTTACTTAAAACAGTACTTTCATTATTTCTGTTTCTCATATTCAACTAATTGCTTACTTCATTTTTCCTGTCAGTATGTTCAGTTGGATAAGGAATTGATTCTTAACTTGATGTTATTGTAATTTCCAGGTATAAAGCTTCTGCATCTTATATTACAAATTAGACTAATAGCTGGTTTCTTCTTATTGTCTCATCTTTTAGTCTATTTCTTTTCCCAGGTTGATGTTATTTACTCTATATGGTAAATATTTTATACTATGGTATATAATTTGGGAATTATAATTCTGAATATAATTTGCTTTAATTAATCTAAAATATTTTATATTATTTGATTTTGACTATTTAAGATGGACACAAAGGAGCTTATTTTATATTTTTCCATCAAAAATCCAGAATTGTTGCCTACGTAGTAGCACTATTAATATCTGTATAGGCATTCTGCTTTTAAGTCAAGTTCTACATGTCCAAATTAGTTCTCATATTAAAAGTATCTTAATTATTTAAAGTATTTAAAGTATTAAATTTATTCTAAAAGAACAAATTTATAACACAAAACAAGCATCTACACTATGACTAAAACATCTGATTCCAACTCCAAAAAACATTGACAGTTCTCATTGTCAGTATTTATTTTGTATGTTATACAATCTCTCAATGGTAGGACAAATAAAAATAAACATCTTGAAACTTGTACTCAAACTTATTATTCATATACAAAAGATCTTGTTTAGAAAGTTAGGAAAGTATATACCCCTTTCTGTTTTTGTAATTTAGCTTTATTTAAGTGTTTTGAAACTATGTCTAAAATAATCATATGTAGAATAAGAATAAGTTTCGAAAAGGAAAGTAAAATATGCTTTTCTCTCTTTGTAAATAATAAACAAACAATAGTACTGTTACTATGAAGATCTAAAAAAAAAAGTTAAGTTTACCATATCTTATGGTAAAACAAGTGACTGCAGGGAAGGAGAGGTGAATGTTCCCAAGGTGGAAGCTCTACTTGTCCTCAGAGAAGGAATACATTTTGACTATGACTGTGGGGAAGGCATAAGCTGGCTTAGAAAATTGAGAGCTGCTTACTTAGTGTTTTAAATAGCCAATTTCTTCAAAGTGCAAAAGTTTCAATACAATGTGAAGTCAACATTGCTTTTATAGACATTATTAAAACATAATCCCAAACTCGAGTAAAGTTTTATGTAAATGATTGTTTTGAACCTCTAAAAATTTAAAATTCAACTTAATTTACTTTTATTAGATGAGATCCTGGCTAGATTCCACTTCCTACGGCTTATTATACTGAGTTTATTTTTACGACTAATTATCCTCACCTACATAAACTTCTTAGATTTTGGAATACTTAATTGACTGGTCAAGTGTCTTTGCTGTCTAGATGACAGTTACTTATCATGGATCTTCAAAAGAACCCAAAATTTGGACCAGATGCCATCTCCTCAAGGGTACAGGAGGAACCGAAGCATCAAACTGTGACGGTATTGGCCAACATATGTAGCTCATCACTGCGAACAAGTGCTCAGCCTGTGTATGGAGTGGTGTACTGTCACCATGATCCATAACTATTGGAAGAGTTCCAGAAACAACACAAGGGATTACGCATTAATATAGAGCAGGTGGCAGGTAAGCACTGACGATAGGTTAAATGAGTGAAGGAATGAATGTGGGGTTGAATGAATTACAGGTTGATATAATTTGAATATGTAGGCAAATTCCTAGCCAAAAAAAAAAGAGTACTTGTGTTTAGAGACTCATTGTGCAGAAGTTGGTCTGGAACCGATACAAAGAAATTGGATTTTAAGTGCTCTAAGCAATTAAATGTCTTATAAGATTTGCTGTTTTCATCACAAATTCATAGTTCCAGGATGGCCTTTATTTTTTCTACATAAAGGGAAATAATAGTAATTTTATATCTTAAAGAGAAGAGCAAAATCTTTAATATTTGCCTTTTAAAAATAAAATGATAGGGCAGCTCCAGGAGATCCACATGGGCAGGTGAAGCTCCTATACCTCCAATCTGAATCATCTGAATAACAAGAAAATCTCACATCTCTTTAGATTTCACAGGCTCAAGCAAATGTGAAATATTTGACATCTTCGCCTTAGTATTTTCACACATAGAAAAGACACCTTCCAAGGGTAAGTAGCAAATTTTCTTTTCCTGTTGAAAGCTAGTTTTGCAACTCAAAGAGCAAAAAAGGAAAAACATTGCTTTAGAATTTTCTGAAATGCTGCAACTCACATGCGGTTAACTCTTCTTCCACTGAGTGTGTCTGCACGAGGCCCCAAATCAGAATCTTAGTTGTTGAATTGCTGAAAATTTAGAACTCATCCTTTTAACCAGTCTACCATGTACGTGAAAATCAGAAACGGTGTAAAAATTTTACATTTACAGTATTAAATTCTTTCAGTCTTAGTTACACATTAAGTTGTCACTTAAGTTTTAACTGGCTAAAATTAGGCTTCTTAATTTTCAATAACACTCGGTAATTTTAATTGTGCAGCAGCTATTTCATTCATGCTGGTTGTGGCTGCTACAAAATTAAAGACAAGGTGGTTTTTGCATATATGTATCATTATTTTTTGAAAATAAACTCAGGGATAATACGAGGCTGAGATTTGTGGTCTGTAAGATGTTGAAGATAAAAAAAATCTGCTGCATTTTCAAGGAAGAATGGGGTTCAATGGGGGCAAATAAGGCATTTAGGGAAGCAGTGAAGAAAAGCAAGAAAATTCTAGAATGCCATTGACACAAGGGAGAGGAGTATATATTTAAAACTTTAGTCTACAGGAAATGATTATAGAGATTTAGGAAAGGGCACAATATAATTACGGTTTTGTTATTAGGGAAGGTATTTTGGCAACTGTGTAGAATAAAATCCAAATAAGAAAAACAAGGACTTGGAAATGTGGTGCTATGTAAGGATGAGCGTCAGGCACTGGTTTCAGACAGACCTCTGTTTGAAACACAAGCTGAATAAGCACACATTGCAACCTCTTGTTTCTTTCTGGACTTGAGCACCAATCACATGCTCCTTCAGAGGTACTAGCAGAGGCTGAGTGATACCTGCTCCTCTTAGATATGTCCTCCACCTCCACAGGGTCCTCCCTCTCAGCTCCCTGGGTTCCCAGCCACCAGGTGTCATCCTCTTTTCAAAGGCCTGATCATGAACTCTATGAGCCCCTACCTCAAACTCTCAGGGTCTGTATTCTCAATCTCCATCATTTTATTCCCTTAGTCCTAGTGGAACTGTTTCCTGCAGTTATCTGTTTTGAGTTTTAGTACCTTTTGGCTTTTTGTTTTTTTAGGACTTCAGAGCATGTGTGAGCCAATCTCTATATTACAGTGTTGTATTGCAATACCCGTGGTAGTTTCTGTTTTCCTGGCTGGACTTTGACAGCATGAGGATGAGCAGGTGTATTATCTGTGTAGACAACATGGCAGGAACATCAAAGGATAAAAGTATGGGACATGGTCAGGGAAGACAAGTAATAGGATGTGATTAGACAACATAGCTGAGCATGAGATGTCCTGAAAGTTCAGCGAGAGGACAATTAGGGTGGGATTTTTTTTGCCGTATTAAGTATCTCATTGTATAGTAATGGAAACAAAACTGATTCCCATAACTTCTATCATCCATCCCAGTAATTTCCTCAGTGATACACTGATACAGTCTGATTCTTAAAATGTGACAGTTTTAAAAATATATGGAGATCTTTAAGCTTCTCTGTCAGGTTACGTGGCCTGTAGGAACATTAAGAGAGATGTCTAGTAGGCAGATGGATAAGTGGTTCAGAGCTGCACAAGGGCAATCTAGACTAGAGATATATATTTTGAAATCATCAGTATGCAGATGACAATTAAATTTAAGGAGGTCATTGAAGTCACCCAGAAAGCAGGCAGAGAGAGAGAAGAGAAAGAGAACATTTATGGTAAAATGTGAGAAGAAGCAATAATTTCCATTATTTCTCAGTAGGGTTGCCGTGCTTTAAATAAGGCAATCTGATTTCTGTTTCTCACGTCATTTACAAATTCCTGCCTATATCCCTGGAATCAGTTACCTGCTATTTTCCAGCAATACTTGCTGAGAAGGCAACATAGGATAGTATAACAGGCATGGGCTTCATTTCGTAAGACCTGGAGAGTTTGAGCTCTGCTTATATTTTTATTTTTTATTTTTAGAGGTGGGGTCTCACTCTGTCACCCAGACTGGAGTACATTTGTGTAATCATAGCTCACAGCAGTCTCCAACTCCAGGCCTCAAGCAATCCTCCCACCTCAGTCTCTAAAGCAGCTAGTACTATAGGTATGCACCACCATGCCCAGCTATTTTTGTTGTTGTTGTTGTTTTGTATCTTTGTTTTTGGGTCTGTATGTTTTGTTGTTGTTGTTGTTGTTGTTTTGCTTCTTAATGGTTAGGGATACTCTAACTTCTAGGATGCTCTGTTTTCTCTTCCATAATATAAATAATGGTAGTACTTTCTTCTCAGGGTTGTTGTATGCATCGAGGCATACAGAAACAAATTGTTGGAGGGTTGCTAAACATCAGTTTCCACTAAGTAGTCACTGTAGGTAGAAAGAGGAAGAAGTGCTCACAATCCCGTGGGACAGACAGATTCATTATTTGATGAATATAATGCCTTGTACAAAGTGGAACAATATAGAATGCTTCAAGTATGGGACAGGCAAGAGCTGACAAAAGAGATTGTCTTTGTATAAGCTGGGTCTTGAAGAAAATATGGGAGTTAATGGAATGAAAATATCATAGTACGGTATTTGGAATTTAATGTTTAGTAAAGAAGTTTATTTATTCCCCTTTGACTATCTTCTTCTAACCCTGGCTTAAAATTTAACTACTTCAGAAAGATTTCCTAAGCTACTTGGCTTCCTCTGTACTTCCCTTTAGTTCTTTATTCTCTTGAGCATGCATATATTATTCATTTTTGTCCATATTTTATTTTTAAGTAGAAAGAAATCTTTTTTGGGAAAATGATTTTTAGTATTCTTTTGGAGTCAGTGTTCAATAAATAGTAAACCCCTTATAAATTTTTAAACTAATTTTATCACACAAATAGCAGGCTAAGTACATTAATGAAAAAGATATTTACAATCTTTTTGATATTTAGTGAATATCCAATTTTCCCTTACATAGATCACAGATCAAAAGTAGGTGATGGCAACGTGAAGATCATTGAGAATATGGCAACAGCAGCCTTCACAGCATGGTAGGAAATGGATATCTGAGTGCAGTGGCTGGAGGAAGGATTTTTGAGATGAGAAAGTAATGACAAACTCTATAGACAACTCTTTCTGTGGGTTTTGCTCTGAAGGTAGTATATGAATATGGTGGTACTTAATGGGAAATATAAGGGCTGAGGATGTCATTATTTTTTAAATAGTGGGAGGGTTCTAGAACATGTTTTCATATTCATTGAAATGTCCCTGTAGAAAAGGGGACATTGATGACATAGAAGGAATCCCTGAGGCCCTTAGGAAACATCTTTTCCCTCTTCTGGTAAATTGCAGAATCTGAAATTGAAGGCCACCAAACTATTTTTAGGTTAAAAATTATCCTGTAATTCCATAACTCTTTATCCTTTTGTTTTGGGATCATTATCCTACAACGGATATAACTATATAACTGTTACAGCATTACATTTAAATATAATTATATTTCTAATCAAATATGAAGTAAACATATAATAGGATGTTACTCTGATTTTATATTGAATGTATCCGTCTCAAATCACTAAAAATAAGACTTTGTATTGTTCAATGAAATTTCTAGTACATATAAAACATGATAAACTTTTTAGTATAAGTTACTCAAGACCTTTGAAGGCAGAGGAAATATTTTCACAAAGATATATCTGATAAACCAGGAAGGGTTCTTGTTACATCCTCCTGAAAGAGACTTATGTTAAGATCTGACGTCTACGAGAATCACTCACAGCATGGATTAGGAAGTGTACCCTACTTTTCAGGAAAGTATTTTCACAACCTGTGAAAAGGAGAGGGGGCAAGTGGCTTGACTTGTGTTAAGTGAGCCATTTTTGTTTCCTCTGAGGAAGAGTAGGCTGGTTGTGGCATCTCTCACTCCATTGACAGCTAGTGTTTTGTCTGCAGACTTTTCTGTCTGGGTGACTCCACTTCCTCTACCACCATACATTGCAGGAGCCTGAGAACTCAATGTGTACATTGGAGACAAAAAGCAGATTTGCTTGATCCTTGAAGAGAGGGAGAAGAGTTTTGTTTGTCTGATCCCTTTGGCCACCCTCTGTTCTGTTTTGGAAACACTGATTGTTGCAAAATGTTCTCAAAACCACACTCACCTTCACCCCTGAGTTATGCTTCACAAAAGAGACTGGTACAAAGCAATATTTAAAATGTTTTCACGTGATCAGTGGTTTCAATTTGGAATCTGGGGCTGGTTTATGGAAGAGATGAGAAGGAAATTTTTTCCTGTCCTGGGGATTTTGTATGTTTTTTCTGTCTCTTAGATTTTCCCTTTAAAATGTGGTTGTGAAAAGCAGATGTTTAGTAAAGCTGAAGCCTTGGAAATATGCATCATTGCGTGGTAACTCAATACCTTAGGGTAGATACTGTCTGTAGTAGCAAAATAGATCTTTTTTCTATGTCTACCATGAAATGATAGCCATTGAAATGATGCAAAATATGACCTGTATATTTAGTCTGCATTCAAATCCATTTATTGTTTAAAGAAACCATGCAATGCCAATTAAAACAGTTTTTTTCTTTAACAAATCAACTGCATATTTATTTTGCTGATGAAAGAGAATCAGATAAAAACACCAAAAATTAAATTTCTGCCCTAAGTATCATAAATGCATACCAAGGTCCTCCTAAAAGCTTAATGAGATCTCAACCTGGCCCCTAATAGCAGTGTCTGATGTCTGACATGTTGGCAATATATAGTGAAATGTCATTATGACTGTTATTATGGTATAGTATCATAGAGAGCTAGAAATGCCCAAGACATCAATTGTATTCTTTGTATTGTTGTAAGGTGTCCTTAAAGCTCATGTAAACAGTTGCAGACATTCAAAGTTTGGATACTTACCTAGCAGAAACATTCAAAATATGGAGTGTTTGTTCAAATCATTGTTCTAGTGAAAATAACATATTGAAACCACTTTGATTTTCTGACATTTGTCTGTGTAAGGCATGTAATTCATTACATTGATTTTATATTGAAGAAATAAATTTGAAACAAACATTTTATTCCAGCAGAGGCTAAAATTCATAATTGTTTTCCTGAATACTAGGTAGCTAATCAGTCGCTGATACATTAACAAGTTATTCATGATTTTCTTGCTTCCTCTATGAAGTAAATAAAAAGAGGCAGTTTGGCTAGGATATCATAACATTGTAATGATACAGTGCTGATGATAATTCTATTGGGGAAATACAGTAGCTGTCCTTGCTTTCACCAAAGTAATAAATAAGCAAACTTCCATCTTATATATAATCTTTTCTCAGTTTGTTACTTTCTGAAAATTGCTTTGAAAGTCTATTAGAACTGTGTAAAATACAGCATGCCATTTCTTAAGAATAGCACACAATGTGGAGAACACTTTATTAAAAAGTAAAACGTTTATTTCACTGACTGGATTTGGTAGCATTCTCCTACAGTGTCAACTCAATCTTTTTTGAGTAACCCAGCCTCTCCACCCTTATTTAATCTTAAGTTTGTAAATTGAGCATTGTGGTTATCTACTGCTGAATGTGTATTTGAGAGCTATTTCTTATTTCTAATTTTGGCGATATCATGTTGGCTTTTGTGTAATGTGTATAACAACAAAGATAGTGCCTCCTCCCAGAATGTGTTCACTGGATGTCTTATCACCTGATTTTACTAATCAACCAAATGTATTGTTCTTTAGAGCTAGCCCCTTTAAGTCATAATTGTCCGATATTGAATTATAAAAATACAATTTCAGGCTAAATTAGCAATAATCCTTTTGGATGCCTATGTATACCAGAGAAAAATGAGGGCCTTGTGTCTTCCATGTTATAAGTTGAGGAATCTTTCAGCTGTATGGAGAGCAAGGAAAGGGAGAGGCTGTAGCAAGTGGAAGGAGAGGCAAATATAGCTACAGAGACAAAGGGAATAGCCACAAAGGCAAAGGGTCAGTGAGCTGTGTGAGTCTGATTTTATTGAATGATCAATATGAACCTTTTTCTAGATGTCAGGCTTTTGAGTATCTGATTAAAACTGTGACTGATCCTTTAAATAAACACAAATATACACATACACAAAATTGTTGTTTAAAATTTCTAGCAATTCTTAGGTCTCTGGAAGCCTCAGGTTAAGAACTCACACTGGGACCAATGGGGAGGTGGTTCAAAGCAGAAAAAAAGATGGAGATCAGCTTATTATCCTACTGGGAATCTCTCAGAGAAGAAAATAATAAGATCAGAATAAGAGGAAGATGCAAAAGGGTTCATATAAGGCAAACTAATGGCATTGGAGCAATCACGGCAAGATTGAAAGTGAAATAGAACTGCATAAAAATTATCTGGAAGATTTGTTATTTTATGGGAATCAAACGGATGGGAAAATTGTTCAGAAAAACTGAAACTTTTTCAGAACTCACTCTGAAGGAGATACGATTTTGACAGATCTTGAGTTCTTGGCAGACTCTGAGAAGGTTATCTGGGTTGCTTGAGTTGCTGACTACATCAGAGTCAGAAGGGATGTGGTTGCCCTTGGTAAGAAAGAGTTTAGGAAAGTTAAAAATTTCATATGATTATGACTTTGGGATCTACTGAGAAAGCAGAAACAGGGTACTGGAGTTTAGTTTAACAGGGAAATGTATTTGGGTCAGGGAAGAAAATGTGCAATTTGAAGTGTCCCTCAGCAATTCAGTGTGATGGGAATCATGGTGGGTGGAGCGTGGAGTCCTCAACTGAACTGAGGGCAGGACAACACATGGTTTGAACAGCATGTGGTTATGCCCTGATGCTGATTCGGTGACATGAGAATCAAGAGACTCAAGTCCCAATGCTAGATTTACCACGAGCTTGTGAATTTAAGAAAGTTATTTTACTACTCTGGACCTGTTTTTTTTTTTTTTTTTAAATTTTATTTTATTATTTTTTATTATTATACTTTAAGTTCTAGGGTACATGTGCATAACGTGCAGGTTTGTTACATATGTATACTTGTGCCATGTTGCTGTGCTGCACCCATCAACTCATCAGCACCCATCAGCTCGTCATTTACATCAGCATGCTGCTATAAAGACATATGCACACGTATGTTTATTGCGGCACTATTCACAATAGCAAAGACTTGGAATCAACCCAAATGTCCATCAGTGACAGACTGGATTAAGAAAATGTGGCACATATACACCATGGAATAGTATGCAGCCATAAAAAAGGATGAGTTTGTGTTCTTTATAGGGACATGGATGCAGCTGGAAACCATCATTCTTAGCAAACTATCACAAGAACAGAAAACCAAACACCGCATGTTCTCACTCATAGGTGGACCTGTTTTTTCCTGCTCAGAAAAGGGCCACAGGAGGCCTAAATAATCTCAAAGATTCCTTGCAACTCTAGAGATCTATGACACTGCAGAGAATGGAAATGAATAGAAAGAAGAGCCTCAATACATCAACAATGTTTTACTTATTTTCAAAAAAGATTCCTCTCTTTGATGCTGACTCAGAGCTGTGGATGTGTGATTAAGAATTCTAATTATGTTAATATCATCAATTTCCTGAAGTAGAAGAATGACAATTCTCCCAGGGAAATCTTGACAATTGAGTGTTTCCACTAGCAGTTGAGAGTCCGTATGTTAGTTAACATTTAAAAAACCAAATACTTCATTTATTTACTCTGTTTGCTGTGTGGAAACTTACCACTGCCAGCTTCAGCCACAGAAACATTCTATAAGAAGCAGTGTGGTTTCCAGATGAGGGCAAGGGGATAGTGTTTTCCAAGCCTGCTTCAGGGAGCATCTGAGGCATTTCAGAACATTTTACATCTTGGCACAGTGAACCTGCTGTGAATTCTCTGTGCCTGACTGCCTGTCTGCTACCCCAATCATTACCCTCTTATTTGGGGAGACAAGCACAACTGGGAACATGTGTGGAATCAAAGAGCTTGTTCCAGTAGTCTCAGCAATGCCTCATGTCTTCTGTTCAGTAGATTCCTGCAGAATGAAGCTGGAAGGGCCACTTAGAGGATCCGATTCTAACCTCTGCATTAAGGAAAAATCCAGCTCCTTTTATTCCTTAACTGGAATCTAGGGTCTCATAGTGCCACTTACTGTTTTGTAAAGTGGAGTGAAGATTGTACCAATAAGAAATAAAGAATAGTTATTTCATGTGTATTTAAAGCTGACATGTACTTTGCATGTTGTGTTCAGTAGGCCTTTAATCAACCTACACCTTGCTATGTGCAAACCTATTCGTCCGTAGTCTTGTCTAAAATTTCCAAGATAATTGTCCTATAGTATTTTAGAAAAGAAATAATTATTTGACAACGATTGTGGTGGTCGGGGGAGGACACATTTGAGAGCAGTTGTGGTGGTAGGGGAGGACACATCACATCTGAGATCTTTATTTCATTTGGTGGTTAAAATGTGGGATAAAATACATGAATTCAGACTGAAAAAAGAGATGTGAGCTCATTCTACTCTCCAGTGGACAGGTACCATCCATAGCAATTCCCATCCTGGGTGTTTTGAATGTTTGGAGAAATGAATGTACAGAATTATTTAATAATATCTGGCTTGGTGGCTCATGCTTGTAATCCCAGCACTTTGGAAAACTGAGGTGGGAGAATTGTTTGAGCTCAGGCATTCAAGACCACCCTGGGCTATACATAGTGAGATCCTGTCTCTACCAAAAAAGTTAAAAATTAACTGGACATGATGGCTTGCACCTGTGGTTTCAGATACTCAGGAGGGTGAGGTGGGAGGATCGCTTGAGCCCAGGCATTCAAGGCTACAGTGAGCGAAGGTTGCATCACTGCACTCTAGTCTGTCTCTAAAAAATAAATAAATTTAAAAAATCACAATATGTGTTACTCAAAATGTATAATAATTATTGCCTGTAGTTCAATTGAATAAAAGTATAAAACTAACTAAAACATTTCTTATTTCTGATTTCAACAAATCCACAACTCACAATCTTCATGGTGTTCATATGCAGTCACCTTTTGTTACAAGGGCACATGGTTCAAGATGTGGACAAACAGTTTGCTCAGGCTTGAACAGTCTGAAGAACGAGAGAGGATGTTTGGAGTTCCACATCCCATCCAGACAACGCTGGCAGCAGGATCCCATGTACAGAAATGCCCATATGTTCTTTAGTAAATGTATTTATGTCTTCATTTTATTTTCTTTTTTAAATTATACTTTAAGTTCTAGGATACATGTGCAGAACGTGCAGGTTTGTTACATAGGTATACAAGTGCCGTGGTGGTTTGCTGCACCCATCAACCCATCATCTACATTAGGTGTTTTTCCTAAAGCTAGTGTCTTTATTTTTTTAATGATACATGGGTCTTCTAAAGTATTAAGTCAAAGAAAGAAGCCTCTTTTTCTTGTGCCTAAATCAGACTGATGGACAACCCTCAGATTTATTTTTAAAATATAGCATATTTTGAAGAGGAAAGATTTATAATGTCATTGAATGCTATAACAGAGGAAAGAAATATGATCTATTGTGTAACATAATATATATATATATATTTCTAAGTCCTAGAGTATTATCCTTTAGCACCATCATATTTATAGCAGTGATATTTTTCTTCCCTTATCTAAAGTACTGATTGCATTTAATTATTTATTTTCAAGTTGGTATTTTCCTTAGTACTGAGATGGGCTGTGTTATCACTAAATTTCTGCACTATAAAGTTACCTTTACCTTTTTACAAAGTATATTTTGTGTGGAGAGGTACTTTGAGCTATGTAAACACCTCAACAACAGCTTTGAATTTATTCATATATTTATTTATATCCATAAGCCCTCAATACTTCCTCTTTTATTTAATGAGTTGTAATCCATTATCATGATTTCTTTTGACGCTTAAATTATTCCCAATTTGGCCAGTAGGAGCCTGTTCATGCTTCTTGGCTTTTTTTTTTTTTTTTGATATGTTCTCATTATTCTTTGAACATTTCATTTCTGGAACAACAAAATGTTCTAGACTCATTTTGCTGAAGCTTGCTTCCCCAAACCTAGAATTAACCATTTTTTTCCCTAAAAGTTCTGGTTCCTTTTACTTATTAGTAAAATATTTAGAAGCCATGATCTGAGAACTAGGTGTGCTGGTTATTATTGGAATGTCAGCATCCAGGCTCTCTCAGTGGACAGCACTAAGGAATATAAGTGTGCTTATAATACTCTTATTTATATTTAAATTTATATCTATCTATATATCATCTATCTATCAATCTACTATCTATCTATCTATCTATCTATCTATCATCTATCTGCTATCTATCTACTCTCTATTTGTCATCTATTTATAATACTACATGGTTCATTCTAGTTTTCTCCCCTTCATTTATTTATTAATTCACTTCTTTTGACAGTGAGAAACTTTGTTCTCATTAGTGAATTCCTTTATATGTAACCAACTTCTCACATTTGTTGCTACCATCTCTCCCATGTGGATGCCCTTCTACCCTGTTGCTCCATGTGCTAAGATGCTTTTCTGCATAAATGTTCTTTCTACTCCTTTGGGGTCCATCACTCCATGCCAGTGCACATGGACACCCTACTCACCTTTTTGGAAGTTTGTCACTGTGTGTTTGACTTTCCCTTCTCTATCCCATTTGTCCTGTGGCGATAGCCTCTTCATTCTCCTTAGGCTTTGATATTCAATGTCACGTCCCCCTTCTGCATGGACTTCCTCTTCATTCTGCTTGGGCTGTGATGCCCAGTCTCTTCTGTTCATGTATGTGGGTACCATGCATGCTCCAATCTCCATGGCAAGCCACCTCACCATGTGGATGCTGTCTTCGACATGCACAGCTGTGACAGTCCCAGCCTGTCCTCCTAGAGAAGGCCTCTTTCTATGGCTCTGACATTCTGCATTGGGACACCCCAGGTATAGCTGCTTCTTCAATCAGTTTGAGCTTTGAATCTCTGTGCTAAGCTCCCTCTCTCTGCAAGTGTGCATACTTTCCTTGGTTTCTGTTACCCAATACTGAAACGCTCCCCTGCGTGAAAAGCCTTCTTACCCCACTTAGGCTCCAACATCTTAGTCAGGCTGGCCCTAGGTGTGGATTCTCTTTTGCATACTGCTCCAGTTCTAACACCCCAGGCCAGGCTGCTCCCACATGTGAATGCTCTCTTCACTATACTTTGGACTTGACACCCTGCATGGTCAGTGTTCCTATGGGACACTGCCTTACTCTGCTTGGGATCTAATACTCCATATGCTGCTGGTCCATGGAACCACTATATTGCTCCTGCTGAGGCAGTGACACGCTGCTCCAAGCCACTGTGGCCCCACACATGGCCAGAACAATGATCTACTGTGGCAGGCAGAATAATGGTTTTCCAAAGATGTCCACATCCTTTTCCTTGAAAGTTTTTAATGGCACAGGGGAATTAAGGCTGCACATGGAATTAAAGCTGCTAATCAGGAAGTCTTGATATGGAGAAATTATTCTAGATTATTCTGGCAGATCCAATCTAATGACAAGATCCTTATGAGTGGCAAAGGGAGGCAAAATAAGGAGAATTAAACAGATGGCAGCTTGAGAAAGACTTGGCCCAATGTTTCTGTGTTTGAAGATGGAAGGAAGCCATGAATCAAGACGTGCAGGGAGCCTCTAGAAGCAGGAAAGGGTGAAGAAATAGATTTTCCTTTAGAGACTGCAGAAAGTAATGCAACCTTGCTGACACCTTGATTTTAGGTCAGCAAGTGCCATTTTGGAATTCTAAATTCCAGAAATCTCAGATAATACATTTGTGTCATTTTAAGTTTCTTAGGCTTTGATACTCAATGTCATGTCCCTCTTCTGTGTGGCCCTCCTCTTCATTCCACTTGGACTCTGACACCCAGTCTGCTCTGTCCACATATGTGGACACCTAGATTTGTAGTAATTTGTTATGGCAGCAATAGAAAACTAATACTTACTTGTTTTGTCACACCCAACAGCTTGAGGACAGAATTGCTCAGAAAGGGAAAGGAAGAAAATGAAGAAAGGAAATGCATGTTTTTATCTTTTGGAGATAATGTCATAACCAAAATGAATAATCTTGATTGTAGAAACTTTAATTAATGGAAGAATGATTTGATTTTAGAGTCATTTCAAGGGTAAAGAGGGCCTTGCAGCACTTCTGAAATCATACTTCTTAAGTAACTAGTACTTTTGTTAGTGTATGGGATGCGCATGAAGCACATCACAGCCCAAACTGGAACACTGTCACAGTCAGAATCTCTTTTACACAGGCAGAATGTACACTTTAAGGCATGTTGAGGCAGAGAAAAAGCCTTCAAATATAGAAGAATTGTTAGTTACACAGTGTCATTCAATTTGTCAAGTGTTTCTGTGTAGCTCATTTATTCCTCGTAATGAACTTTCTCCATTTTAGTTTATGATTAGTTAAGGAGGCTCAGGAATATTAAGACATTTGTCCAAGGGCTTTTGAGTTACTAAAACTGGAGAATTTTAGTGTCCTGACCCTGAGATCAGGGCTCTTTTTCTCTATTGTGACATCTTGAGTCCTCTAATGACATTTTGCCTGCTTGTCTCTTGCAGATTCATTTCTTATTTTCTGTAACTCTTATTTGATTTGTTTGTATACTTAATTTATTTGTTTATACCTTTACTTGAAATTTGCACTCATCTACATTATAGGCCATGAACACAGGGCCAAGAAAACTTAGCAAGCACAAACATGCATTCTGACAGGAATGGGTATTTTTCTTCAGTTAAAAGCACTCTGCCTGTTACTCAGGTGTGTCCTCATTTCCAGTGCTCAGGAGGGAATATGTTGTACATTATATCCTTAAATTCTGCTAAAGGGAAAGAACTATAATTTTGCAATGGAATTGCATGGCCACCCTGTGGCTTTTCCATTAAAAAACGATTCAAAAACAATTTAATTCAGTTTAACTGCAGTTGAGCATCGTAATAATTGTAATAAAGAAAGTAATCAGGATGCCCATTGATTTTGCATAATCTCAATAGCTCCATCCAGAATTTCAGAGAACATATTTAAAATTAGCAATTTACTTTCAAGTTTTCTTTTTGGAGAAAGTTATATGTACTCTAAAACATGTCTCCAAGATTGTGAAGAATATATTTTAATTGATAAGGAATTACTAAGTATGAAGAAACATATTCTCAATATTCCAGAATGCGTAAAGTTTTTTTTTTTTTTCCTAATAGTTGACAGAGCTAAACTGGGAAAATTTTTATAATAGGAACATTTTAAAATAGGAACCTCCTATTCTTTGAGAATTAAACTCAAATCAGATGATGATTCTATTAACACAGAATCAGAACGAAGAGTATAAGATAACCGTTAAGAATAATTCAGAAAGCTGTGAATATCCCAGCGAGCCATCTTTTTCAGTTATAGAGACATACTTCCCATGGGGAGAAAACTAGAGCCCGAAAGTCCCTATACACATGAATAAATTCTTATACTTTTAATCTTTATTTTCTACAAAGTCAGAATACTATAACAAAGTATTATTTTTTCACTTTTTATTATGACGATTTTCAACAAAGCAGCAAAATTTTTTAAACATTACAGTAAACGCTAGAATACTTACCACCAACTAAATTATACCATTAACATGCAATGCTTGGGGTTTTCTTTCAACTTTTATTTTAAGTTCAGGAATATAGGTGCAGTTTGTTATACAAGTAAATTGCATGCTGTGGGGGTTTGGTGTACAGATTAATTCATCATGCAGGTAATAAGCATAGTATCCAACAGGTATTTTTTCAATCCTCGCCTTTCTCCCATCTTCCATCCTTAAGTAGGTCCCTGTGTCTTGTTTTTCCCTTCTTTGTATCCATGTGTACTTGATGTTTAGCTCCCACTTATAAGTGAGAACGTGCAATATTTGGTTTTCTGTTCCTGTGTTAGTTTGCTCAGGATCATGGCCTACAGCTCCACCCCTATTTCTACAAATGATATGCTCTTGTTCTCTTTTATGTCTGCATAGTATTCCATGGTGTAAATATACCACACATTCTTTATGCAGTCTACGGTTGATAGGCATTCAGGTTGATTTCATATGTTTGCTATTGTGAACAGTGCTGCAATGAACATACACATGCGTGTGTCTTTATGGTAGAAGGATTTATATCCCCTTGGATATATACCCAACAATCGGATTGCTGGGTTGTGTAGTCATTCTGTTTTAACTTCTTTCAGAAATTGCCAAACCGTTATCCACAATGCTGAGCTAATTTACATCCCCACCAGCAGTGTATAGGTGTTCCCCACTTACAGTGGGCAAAGGACATGAACAGACACTTCTCAAAAAGGGGTCAGATAGTGCGTGGCACATAGTGGATATTCTATATAAATTTGCTGAATATCACAACTTGTGAGATGCCACTAACAAACACTCAACAAACTAATTATGACCTAAATATTTATTGTAGAGAAGAAAAAAGGCAGGAAATAATCTAAGTTGTAACTCAGTGATTTCCAGCTCATATGCTGACCTAATTTTCTTGGTCATCTTTGCATGGCTGTTTTCTAGGCACCTAAAATTCAACATATCCAAATAAAGTATCATCTTCAAACCCTTCTGTATTCCTCATAGTGTGAATGGTGCCAATATCCACAGAGTTATCTGTGCTGAAGACCTATAGAAATACTTTCTTGGCGGGGGGGACAGGGTCTCTCACTCTGTCAGTCAAGTTGGAGTGAAGTGGCATGGCCATACCTCACTGCAGCCTCAAACCCCTGGGCTCAAGCAATTCTCTCGCATCAGCCTCCTGAGAGTAGCTGGGATTATAAGTGCGCATCACCATGCTCTGCTAATTTTTAAATTTTATTTTTGTAGAGACAGAGTCTCACTATGTTGCCCAGACTGTATTCTTATATTTCTATGTCCAAGATCCAGGGTTTACACACAGCATTTCTCATCTGTTTTGCTTACTGGCTTCTTAAGTGATATTTTTGCCTCCACCTCAACTCTTCCCCCACAATCCATTCTCTAGATGGTAGTTGATATGGGCTGATTTTATCTCCTCAAATTTGCTCTCCTATATGTTGAAGTCCTAAATTCCAGTACCTCAGAATGTAACCTTATTTGGAGATAGGGTCTTTATAGAGGTAGTCAAGTTAAAATGAGGTTATTAGCATAGGCTCCAATTCAATATGATTGATGTCTTTATAAAAAGAGAAAATTGGATACAGAGAAAATGTAGAGGGGAGAAGATATGAAGACACCTAGGGAGAAGAGCCATCTACAAGGCAAGGAGAGAGGACTGGAATAGATGCTTCATGATATGGTTTGGATTTGTGTCCCTGCCCAAAGCTCATGTTGAATTGTAATCCCCAGTGTTGGAGGAGGGGCAGGTGGGAGGTGATTGGGTCGTGGGGGTGTATTTCCCCCTTGCTGTTCTCATGGTAGTGAGTGAGTTTTCAGAAGATCTGGCTGTTTAACAGTGTGTAGCACCCGCCCCTGCTCTCTCTTCCTCCTGCTCTGGCCATGTGAGATGCACCAGCTTCCCTTTAGCCTTCCACCATGATTGTACGCTTCTTGAGGCCTCCCCACTCAAGCTTCCCATACAGCCTGTGGGACCGTAAGCCAATTAAACCTCTTTTCTTTATAAATTACCCAGTCTGAAGTAGTTATGTATAGCAATGTGACAACAGACAAATGCATTTCCCTCAGCCCTCAGAAGGAATCAACTCTGCTGAGACCCTGATTTCAGACTTCTGGGCTCCAGAACTGTGAGATCATGAATTTCTGTTGTCTAAGCCACTCAGTCCATGGTATTTTGTCATGGCAGCCCTAGAAAATTAATACAGTAGTCAAATCAATAATTATTTTAAAAATACATTTGAAAATCTTCAAATTATTTAATAGCTACCGACTGCTGTTACAAAAATATAAAGCCTTATCTGTAATATGGCTTTCAGTGTCTCACATCTCGTTTCAGTCTCCCTCATTTTTCCTCTTGTGTTTCTCTCTATCCTTTTGCTGAAAGGATGAAAAAATACAGATATCTATTATTCTTCCACATAGAAGCGTTCCATTTTATTAATTATGATGTCTAATTAAATTAGTATCTGGGAATAGTATCCACTCACATAAAGGATAATTTTTTTTTGCATTCATAAAGATTTCCTCCTTTTGTAATGTGATCACAAGACCCCTTAAAGCAACATATCCTCAAAGGTTTGTTTACAGATGATGAAGTACTTTATAGAAGGGCCTAAAACCTGAATTACTACTGATGAAGTATCAATTAGAAATTAAGAATAAGCAACCACGTAATTATAAGAAGTAATAAACAATCAGATGTGTGTCCGTGAAAAGATTTTAAACTGAATGTAAGCTAAAACACTGAAATAATGTACCAACTAGATTAAAATGAGACCCCTGCCAACCCAACCACAGTATCCCTGTATATACCCCTGTCTCTGTAAACACTGTGCCTATAGCCTTTGCATGTGTTGCATCTTCTACCTGTAATAGAACAGTCTTTTCTTTATTTCTCCACCCTCCGTGGGACGACTAGATATTCTTAGTTTTCTTCGAGGCTTACATTAGCTTCTTCCCATAGATACCTCTGTGGAATACAACTGAGATCTGGTTAGATATCAATCACTCTTTAGACAAATATTGACTGAAGGTTTACTAAGTGTCTATGATAGGTCTATGATAGAGGCTGAGGATAGAGTGATGAAGTTTGGAATGGCTTCTGCTTTGGAGAACTTATAGGCTAGTGATAAAATCAGGTAACAAAGTGAGTAAACCAAATAAAGGGAATATTCAGTGACTGTGATCAGTGCTGCCTGTAACAGCCAATAAGGACATTACAATATAACCTGAGATCTGAAGGACTAAAAGGATGAGAAAATGCTAGCAATTAAAAATGTTAAAGGGAGAATATTCTTGGCAATTGAAAAATTTAAGATTCAGAATAAAAGTGGTATTTAAGGCCATAGCATTAGATGAGATTACCTAGGAAGGAAATATATATGAGCAAGGATGGAGGAGGACAGATGTTGGGCAGTGGGGAGGTGTGAGAGAGAAGAAAGATGAGGAGGAGAGGAAAAGAGAAGAAGGAGAAAAAATAAGCATGTCGAAAGCTAAACCCTGAGGAAAACTAGTATTTAGAGGTTGGAGAGGGAAGGAAGAACCAGCAAGTGTTCTTATTTGACATAAAGTGTCTTCTGAAGTAGGAGAAAATCTGAGACTGTGGTTTCATAGAAAAGAAGACATTTCAAAAGAGAATGAATGGCTTACTATGTCACATACATCTGAAAATTTGTGTAAGATACAGGCAGAAAATTACCTGTTAAATTTTGTAACAGGAGGTCATTAGTTACCCTGACAAATGCCCTTTTTTATGAAGTGATGAAGTGAAAACACTACAAGTTGTTTGAAGAGTGAGCAAGAGAGAAAGAAATAAAGACAACAGTTTAAAATGTTTGCCTATGAAGAGGAGCAGATAAAAATGTTTTGCGGTTTGGGTCTCTCCTAAATGCCTGCATATTACCCTATAATTTATCCATTGTGATCCAGAGTATGCTATGTGGTAAATGCCTGCATTCATTCATTTATTCACTCACTCACTCATTCACTCCTTCATTCAACAAAAATATATTGGACCAGAGACTATTCTACATGCTGAGTGCCCAGTTAAACTGTGAACCTGGATTTATACCCAGCAGTTTTACAGATGCGTCCCAAGTTCTCAGCATAGTACCTCTCATGTAGTGATGCTCAATAGGTTTTCTTGGCTTGGCAGTTGGAATTTTGAGCAGAACTACTCAGCCACTGGGGATCATTGTTTTCAGCATGGTGTTAATGGTATGCTCAGGAGAGTCAGTTTCCTGCTGCTGAGACCCCTCAGGAAGGCCTGGTTCCTACTCCTCTTTAGGTTAGGTTGTTCAACATTCCCTCCGATTCGCTGAGATAATCCCATAACTTCCCTTTTGATTTAAACTGGCCCAAATCAGATTGTCTTATTTAAAACCATAGGACCTTAACTAATGCAATTTCCCCCATTGTCATTGTGAAACTACTTAGGCTTTCTCCACCTGGGGTTCATAATAGTCTACAAAGGACTAGATCAGGAAAGAGGGCCATAGGACTTAAGAAGCCTTCTCAAGGTGACCAAATTAGTGAGGGACCAGGCAGGACTCACCTAGGCAGTCTAGTCACAGACTCCTGTTCTTTTAACCACTAGCTCTTCTGAGAAAAGAGCTCTTAGTTTCTTCTGCGAAACCAGAGAGTTGATGTAGTATATTCAACATGCGTCTTCAAGCTTACTCCAAAGAACTATTCTTAAAAGTTGGTTCCTGAGAGAACAATATGAAGACCAAACTTTGGTCATGAGGGCTTGACCAGGCATAGAGGTTACAGTATTTGGAAGTGAATTCTTGAAATAATCCTCCTGAGTATTTGTTCTATATCAGTGCTTTTAATAAACATTGAGTAACAATCTGTTCTAAGTTGTATTCAATGTTAGGAACCTGGAACGTGACTGTTTTCTTATTGCTAGCTAAATATACAGTCATATGCCTTCAAAGACGTTTATGCAGGAGCTTTATTTTGAGGAGGAAGTGAATAAAAAATCTAAGCGAATGCCTGTAGACAACTCAAAGAGTCTCCTTTGAAAGGTGTTTTGAATCTGCTTTTGTGAACAAATGAATGGACTTAAATTCTACTCTATGTGGCATGGCTGCAAAACCCAAGCACATCTGCAGGTGGTGTTGAGCTCAGAGGTTAGTCATATCTGTTCTGAGATCTCAAATCCACACCCAAAGCTTTGACCATCATATTCTCCATAGCTATGTTGGGAATACTCCATACCAATTCACTATTAAGACTTGGAAAGAAATTCAGAAGCTGATACTTTTGAGATTAATATTGCTTTCATGTACAGTAAGTTAAAAAGCGATAAACCCGGACAATATCTGTGATTTGGCAAAACACGTTTTGAAGCAGGTCACCTTGCTTGCTGTGAAAGTGTAAATTAAATATTTGTCTACTTAGTGTAGAAACAAAATAGTTAGTATCCATGTTATAACAGCAGCAGAGAAAGTAGGGAGGTGGGGCTTGCACTACAGATTGGTGGGAAAGGACACTCAGGAAGAAAGGAATATCACCCTTTGCCTTTTTCCTCTCTGTGACCTACATATGACTCATAAGACTTCTTCGAATGCTTTTCCTCCTAATTTAAACAATCGCCATTTCACATAGTACTGCAAAACGTTCTTGACTCAGCACAAGTTCTGCAAATATTTTCAGGAGAAGCAACTGCCCATCTTCCCCCATCCCATGCTTTTGTGTAACAGTAGTTTTGCATTTTATGAGGCTTGGATACAACACATTTTAAATACATTCCAAGCCAATTCAAATATGATTCTACTTGCAAGTATCTTCTGGGATGGTGATGAAAAAAAAATTCAAAAAATCATGGAAATGGAGACCGTTTTTACATGGAACATATTTTCTACAAGTTACCTTGCAGTTTTGTACTTTTTTCTTCCTTATGTGTTTTTCTTTTTTTCTCTGCCTGGTATTGGTGCTCATAGTGAAAATGTAACAAGCACAGAAGGAAATGTTAATGTGGTTTTAGAACTCATGTTTTTTTCAACAGAAGCTTTAGGGTAAACAGAACTTTGTTCTCACTGAGCTAAATCTATAGAACATATTTTCATCTGATAGCAGTTTTGATCATAAACACAAATACAGATTTTAGATCGGAGGAAGATATTGGTAAAAAGCACTCAGTAGAATACATTCCACATTCTCAGAGAACTCAAATAGAGATATTTTGTCCAGATCTTGTTCATCTGGTATTTAAGTACGTTTCCCTATAAACTCTGGGTGCCTTAGCACTGGCATGACAGTGAGTACAACTTCCCATGGAAGACTGCTGACTCCCTCATTTTTTAGATACCTGCTCAAAGAACCTGCAGGGAGAGAGGGGGATTTCTTTGCTTCAGTGAGTCACAAGAAAGCATGACTATACTTTAAAACTTAAAAGAAAGACACAAAAGGTAAGAATACAGGTTATTTTAAAAGTAAAATTTCAAACATCTTTATAGAGAACTATAGATGATACTGTTCTCATGAGGCGCCAACTGAGTTTCATAAAGAGAAATGTGTGCAATAGCTCTAAAATGGTTACATTAGCTCACATCCTCCCAGAACTCCAATTCGAGTTGGAATTGCCCCTAAGACCAATTTTTCTCTTTTCATATTGTATCCTCCATTCCAAAAAGGTTTCTACAATTTTGTATTGCCAAGCAAGGTGTTTTTCACTCATTTTTCCACAGATGTGAGATAATATCAGATGGGAGGAAAAATGAAACCAAGTGGTCTCTAGAAGTGGATATGATTTTTATAAGCATGTGAAATACAATATATATTTAACACAGCACAATTTTTTGAACTCACTTTTCAGCATAAGCTCACATAGGAGTTCAGGGTTGGATGATGTCATTTTGCTAGAGGGGAAAGTGACAAATGTGTTCATTGACACAAAGATGCAAATGATAAAAAATGATTAGACTGACTTACTTTAATTCTGCCTTTTAAAAGATATGTATCAACATAAATGTGGGAAGAAAATAAAATATGCTGGATTATTTTACTCAAGAACATATCTTGGGATTCAATTTGAAGTAGATGAAGCTCTTTCCAGATAGGAAAAATATGAAGAAGAAAAGTAAGAGACATTTTGACTGATCATGCACTCAGTGTACAACTGTGTTTTCATAGTTGTTCAAAGGCAAACCTGTAATGTTAGAACAGAGAAAATACCAGCAATCTACATTGGCATTGGTGATTTACAATGATAGTCTCTGTACCATGCAGTCAAAACATTCTGTGGTGTGTGACTGCAGAAGATATTTTGGAAGACTGAATTTCCTCAGCTTAATGGTGACCTTGTAAGAGGTTGGAGCTTGGAAATTTTGTACAAATACTATTGTGATGAGAGCAAAATGCTGTGTCTATAGAATTAATCCATTGGTGCTCATCAAGTGAATATTACTGATGTGATGCCATTCTGCCTAATGGTTGTATCCTCATGGTAATAATGGTTATATTTAAGTTGAACTTTCCTACTCAGATTACATTTTGAAAATGCCTTGGGATTTAAGTGGTTTTCACAACTATCTCATCACTTGATCAATAGAAAACAAAGCATAAGTCCAAACTATCTATTTAGAAATAAGTGAGCATCTATTCACAGCTTAGCTACTCATCTCAATATGTGTCACTATCTTACATGTGGTGTAGGACGTTCTATTTCTTTTCTATCAACTTCAATCCCTTTGTGAACTTGATTTGTTGACTTTACTCCTTGGGAATGCTCTCTAAACTTCCTATGAATTCAGGAAACCTGATATGAATTTCTGTACAGGCTATGAAATTGCCTCATAAAATACTCCACATGGAAACAAAGCAGTTGGGTTTTAAAGGAGGAGTGGAGCAATAAGTGAATTGGAATATTATAGTGTTCTTCCATAAGAGGTAGATCTTATGGTTCTTTGCATACTTTTGTGCATGTGTGACACATTTTATAGTGTGCTCATACTACCCCTATACAGAAGTTGATTGCAACAGGGTACAAAAGGCAACTTACAAGGTATCCATTTCTGAACATATCATGATACATACTCTGGTTCACTTTGACTTAGAGATAAAATTGAATGTGCCCATAATCTGGCTACAGTTATTTAGAATTTTTCTTTTATCCTAAAATAACAACAAACAAGCTTGAATTTTTGACCGGTTTCGTATGTAAATCTTCCCTTCGGATCACTGATTGACAAGCATAGACCAAAATTTATCAAGTAAATATGAAAAACAAAAGCAAAAAATGAAATAAATAAAAAAGGATGAGGCATTCTGTAACATTTATTTATTTTAGTTATGATTTTTAGTTTTTGTGGGTACATAGTAGGTATATATATTTATTAGATGTTTTGATGCAGCCATACAACATATAATAAACACATCATGGAAAAATGGAGTATCCATCTCCTCAAGCGTTTATCTATTTTGTTACAAACAAACCAATTATACTCCTTTAGCTGTTTAAAAATGTACAATTAAATCATTATTGACTATAGTTACACTGTAGTGCTATCAAATACTAGGCCTTATTCATTCATTATATTTTTTGTGCCCATTAATCATCCCCATACCCCCACCACTACACTCTCCAGGCTCTGGTAACCATCCTTCTACTCTCTATCTCCATGGGTTCAATTATTTTGATTTTTAGATTCCACAAATAAGTGAGAACATTCAATGCTTGCTTTTCTGTGCCTGGCTTATTTCACTTAATATAATCATGTCCAGTTTCATCCATGTTGCTGCAAATGACTGAATCTCATTCTTTTTTATGGCTGATACTACTCCATTGTGTGTAGGTATCCAGTTTTCTTTATTGATAGATCTGTTGATGGACACTGAGGTTGCTTCCAAATCTTGGCTATTGCAAACAGAGGTGCAACAAGCATGGGAGTGCAGATATTTATTCAATATACTAATCTCCTTTCTTTTGGGTATATCCCCAGCAGTGGGATTGCTGGATTGTATGGCAGCACTATTTTTAGTTTTTTGAGGAACTTCCAAACTGTTCTCCATAGTGGTTGTATTAATTTACGTTCCCACCAAAAGGGTATGAAGATTCCCTTTTCTGCACATCCTCGCCAGCATTTGTTATTGTCTGTCATTTGGATATAAGCCATTTTAACTGGGTTGAGATGATATTGTAGTTTGGATTTGCACTTCTCTGATAATCAATGTTGTTGAGCACCTTTCCATATGTCTGTCTGCCATTTGTGTGTCTTCTTTTGAAGACTATATATTCAAATCTTTTGCCCATTTTTTGATCAGATTATTATAATTTTTCCTATAGAATTGTTTGAGCCCTTTGTATATTCTTGTTATTAATACCTTGTCAGATGGGTAGTTTGCAAATATTTTTTCCCATTCTGTGGGTTATCTTTTCACTTTGTTGATTGTTTCTTTTGCTGTGCAAAATCTTTTTTAACTTGATATGATCCTATTTGTCTATTTTTAATTAGATTGCTTGTGCTTATGGGTATTACTCAAGAAATCTTTTCCCAGACTGATGTCTTGGAGAGTTTCCCCCAAGTTTTCTTGTAGTATTTCACAGTTCGATGCCTTATATTTAAGTTTTTAACCCATTTTTATTTGATTTTTTTTATATAACAAGAAATAAGCATCTAGGTTCATTCTTCTGCATATGGATATTCAGTTTTCCCAACACCATTTATTGAAGAGAGTGTTTCTCCTCAATGTATGTCCTTGGCACCTTTGTCAAAACTAAGTTTCCTGTAGGTGTGTGGTCGTGTGGATTTGCGTCTGGGTTCTCTATTCTGTTCCATTGCTCTAGGTGTGTGTTTTGTTTTGTTTTGTTTTGCCAGTATCATGTTGTTTTGGTTACTGTAGCTCTGTAGTATAATTTGACGTCAGGTAGTGTGATTGCTCTAGTTTTATTCTCTTTGCTTAGGACAGCTTTATTCTGGGTGTTTTGCGGTTCAATATAAATTTTAGGTTTGTTTTCTCTATTTCTCTGAAGAAAGCCACTGGTATTTTGGTAGAGATTGCATTGAATTTGTAGATTGTTTTGGGTACTTTCGACATCTTAAAAATATTGATTCTTCCAATCCATGAACATGGAATATCTTTGCATTTTTTGTGTGTCCTCTTCTATTTATTTCATCAGTGTCTTACAGTTTTCATTAAAGAGATCTTTCACTTTTTGGGTTATGTTAATTCTTAGGTATTTAATTCGTGACTATTGTAAATGAGATTACCTTTTGTATTAGTCTGTTCTCACAATGCTATAAAGACATACCCAAGACTGGGTAATTTATAAAGGAAAGAGGTTTAATTGACTCACAGTCCTGCAGGGCTGGGAAAGCCTGAGGAAACTTACAATCATGGTGGAAGGGGAAGCAAACATGTCATTCTTCACATGACAGTAGGAAGGTGAATGAGATCCGAGTGAAGGGGAAGCCCCTTATAAAACCATCAGATCTCATGAGAACTTACTCACTATTACAAGAACAGCACAGGTGGTATCACCCCCATGAATTAATTACCTCCCAGTGCGTCCCTCCCATGATACATGGGGACTATAGGAACTACAATTCAAGATGAGATTGGGTGGGGACACAGCCAAACCACATCATTTCACCCCTGGGCCTTCCCAAATCACATGTTCTCACATTTCAAAACACAATCATGCCTTTCCAACAGTCTTCCAAAATTTCAACTCATTCCAACATTAACCCAAAACACCAAGTCTAAAGTCTTATCTGAGACAAGGCAAGTCCCTTCTGTGGGTGAGCATCAGCTGAGTTTGGTCCAGTTTTGCCTTCTGATATAATGAGGGCAGCACTGAGTCCAATGCCTCACAATTTGCTGAGTTCTCCCTCTCCCCATCTCCCAGAAATGCTCTCCACACCACACCACTGCTACCAGGGGTTGGCGGAGGGGTGATGTCAGTAATTCAAGACTATTTTTCCTGTATCTTCAGTGCCTCTTTCAGTGATATGAAGTTAAAACTAGGTCCTGTAAATGCTCTTCTCATTTTTGGTTCATATGAAAGTGTGCGTGTGTGTGTGTGTGTGTGTGTGTGTGTGTGTGTGTGTGTGTGTGTAGATAGTTGTTAAATTGGTGTCCTTGTTGGAGGATGATTGTTAGAGTCTTTTATTCTGACATCTTACACCACCTGGAGTCTCCACTCTAATTTTTAAATCTATCTCTAATTTTTAAATCCATATGTCTAAATCCAAAGCCTATGATGTTTATATCCTTAAAATATTTGGAACCCATTATTTTCTGTTAATTTTCATTGTCACTATTTGATTCAAGTTATCATTATTTCTTGTTTGGAACACTGCAAATTAGTTTAGACTTTCTTTCCCTGATTCCTAGTCCTCTCTCCACTGCCACCAGAAGGATCCCTGCAGAAATGTATATCTCAGTAATTATCCCACCACCCAAAGCCATCAATGTTTCTTCTTCATTTTGTAATAAAATCACTCTTTGGCTTGGCACTGAAGACCATTTGTGACTTGTTCCCAGTCAACCTGTATATCATCAGATCTTGCCAATCTCTATTCTCACCTCAACCTGCAACTGATCCAAAATGTTTGCTATTCACTGGGCATATCATATTCACCATTGGTCTGGAGGCTTTCTATGAATAGATTTCTTTTCCCCAAAAGACAATTCTAGTGAAAAGACCCTTGTGTATGATGTATCTTCTTATTCCAAATATCACGTCATCCCAAGTCTTTTTCTGACTCTTCAGTTCACAACTTCTTGGTCTCCCAGGGAGAATTAGACAACTTGCTATAGTGGAGAGAACACGGGGTCTGAAGTCAGACAAATTTGGCTTGGATTACTCACCCCACCATTATCTAGCGATGTGATCTTGATCAAGGTCCAAGATTTCTATGAGCTCAATTTCTATTACTCCCAGAATAGTTGTCAAAATTAAAAAGAGATTTTGAGTAAAAATATTCAAACAACGCCTAGAATATGATAGGAATTCGATTCACATTTCCTTTACCTGTCACCTCTGTTTTGTGATAATATCCCTATAAAATCCCTGTTTTTATATCCCTATAATATATTTGTTATGTTGAATTGCATTCCTGGAATACAACATCCTTCAAGGCAAGGACTATTTAGTATTTATCTACATAAACCCAGTACCCCATGCAACGTCCACATTAAGTAGGTATTCAAAACGTATGGGATGAATAAATCATAAACTGTTGCTCAGATTTGTGCAAGAAGATATTAATTATTATGTCCTTGTGCCTATAAAAACATGTATGAAAAGTTCAATGTTTTATTAAAAATTATTTCATGGCTGGGTGTGATGGCTCATGCCTGTAATCCCAGTACTTTCGAAGGCCAAGCTTGGCGGATCATTTGAGGTCAGGAGTTTGAGACTAGCCTGGCCAATATGTTGAAACCCTGTTTCTAGTAAAAATACAAAAAGTAGCCGGGTATGGTGGCACAAGCCTGTAATGTCAGCTAACTGGGAGGCTGGAGCAGGAAAATCGCTTGAACCCAGGAGGTGGAGGCTGCAGTGAGCTGAGATTGTGCCACTGTACTCCATCCTGGGTGACAGAGTAAGACTCCATCTAAAAAAAACAAAAAACAAAAAACAAAAAACTATTTTATATGTGTTAGGGGAGGACATAGAGATTTAAAAGGTGATAGAAAACCTTAGTATCAGAATTGAGAATTAAAAATATATACTACAAACCACTTATTTGGTTCCCCAAAATATACCCAAATTAATGTCCCCCATGATGTCTGTAAAGTCAGGTAGCTGATAAGAACAAGCCTATCCCTTGTTCTTAATCTCATTTTCTTGTAAGAGAGTAAAAATAGAAAACAAAGCACACTCCACTGATAAGGGTTCAAATGTATTATTGAAATAAATGTGTGATTGATAGAAAAAGCTTGTGACTATTTAATCTACCAAAGCTCATCAAATTTAAGATGAGCAATTGTAAAACCATACATATAAGGTGCTCAAGCAAAACAAATATTGCTTGGAAAGGCTTTTTTATACTAAGTATTGCTAAAATGGAAGACACAAACCATATAATATACTTTTAATGAGTTAATGAGTAGTAACTAAACAAAAAGTCAAGAATCAGGACTAGTGTTCATTCAGCTGTTCATTTTCAATCAATCAATATTTATTGAGTATCTGCTATATTCAGGCAATTATAGAGTTGGAAAATAAATGTTTGAAGAAGGCATGGGCATTCCTTTCACAGAGCTATGTTCTAAGGTGGAGATAGACAATAAGCTAGCAAACAAATAAGTGAACACTATAACTGAAGGTTGTAAAAAGTATTTTATAAGACAAAAAGTGCTATTTTAGATATAAAGTGGGAAGAATTTACTTTATAGTAAGCATCTCTGAGAAGTTGACTTTTAAGCTGATACCTGAATAAACCAGTCATGATAATTGTGCTGGTGACAGGGTATGTTTTTCATATCTTAGACATAGCACAGACTGAGCCTTCAAACTGGGAAAAACTATAATGTTCTAGTGATGGCCACAGGCCAGTGTACTTGGAGAATAATGAGCAAGGGGCAGGATGGTACCAGATGAAGTTAGAGAGTTGTGTAGGGGCCAGTTATGCAGGACCTGGCAGGTTATGGCAGGAAGACAGGTTTTATTTTAGGTACAATGAAAAGAAGTGGAATGTTTTAATCAGAGGAGTAATATATTTAATTTTTGTTTCAAAGAGATCACTCTGACTTCATGGGGGATGAGCAAGAAAGGAAGCAGGAGATCAGGCATAAATGAAGGATTGGACAGAAAAGTGTGATAGGGAGAGGCAGAAGAGCCAATGGATTCAAGATACTCTTGGAAGTAACAGACAATAGTTGCTGCTGAGAGGGATATAGGAATGGGGGATTGACTGGAGCCACAGAATGGATGGTAAGACCATCTACAGAGGCAGAGAAGTCAGGAAGAGCAACTGTGTTGGAGCTAGAGAATGGAACAGGAGAGTTCTGTTTTGGCCATGTTAAGATTGAGAAGTTTATGAATTGTACAATTTTATATACAAGAAATAAGGAACTGACAGAAGTGGGTCTGAATAAAAAGCAAAAAGTTCCAATATCAGGCTATAGAGGATCCATCAAAGGACTCTTAGAAGCAGAAAGTCATGAAGAGTGTCACTGCAGAATCCAAAAAAGGTGAGTAGTTCAATAAGAAAGAAAAGTGAGAGAAAGCCAGACCTCTACTCAGTACTAGTGTTAATTATATTCTTCTGACCTGTAAACAACTCATGTTGCATAAAAAAGGGAACTAAGGAACTTTTTGAATGATCAGTGTTATGTATGATCAGCAAGCAGAAGGAGAGATGATTGGAGATATCACATCCTTTAAAAAAAAACTCTTGAAGAGGAGTAAGAGTCAACTACTTCTAGAAAACTCTTAATAGATTAGAGAAAATGTCCTTGTTAATCACTGCAACATTAAGACTGTTGAATTAAACTGCATAAATAGTAATATTAATAATAGAGATCTTTTCACCGATTGACTTTGTTAAAGTATTAGAGATTCAGTCTTTGGTCAGATGTCTAGGGGTGAATCTAAGTTACCCAACAAGTCATTTCAAATATCACAGTCTTGCTGACAGATGGGATTTAAGCATTTCTCATAAAAAGCTGCCAGAGCTGACTTCTGAAACTACTAAACCTTTTGCTAAACATTTACTTCTGGCAGTAACTGTGCTTTTGTGAGCCTGGGGCTAAATTTCTGGAACATGAGATGCAAAGGCAGCAGAAAGACAAACAACATCAAACTATACCTTCAGAATTCACTGTGATGATTCTCAAATCACACTTTTGATAATAATTAAGCTGAGGCACACTGGCAAAGTGACTTGCCTGAGGTCGTATAGACAATTCCAAGCCAAGGTAGACCCAGTGGTTTCTGATTCCTAGTCTTGAACTGTAAACACCCAATCAGTTTAATTATTAAAATACAATTGCTACCATATGGAAGAAAAACCTAGGGGACTCAGATATCCTCTGCCTGAGTCATTAACTCTGAATAATTATTTCTTGTGATCAGGCAACCAAAAAGGAGGGAATACCTTTTGTTTTTAAAAAGATTTGGTTTTAAAAATTAACCTGTCTCTTCAAAAGTTGTTAAAATCGACATAGCTCTTTCTAATAGACAAGACATTTTCTTCAGACAAGAGGTGGTAAAATTGTTGTCACTGTACTTGGCAACTCTTCCTAAGACTATTTAGAAGTTTGCCAAAAAGGCAAAACGTGTTGAAATGAAAGAGTTGCTTCAATTCACTGACCCAAGATGGTTATTTCACTGCAGAGTATTTGAGGTATAAGAACAATAAAATTTACAATGAAAATCTTTAATCTTGATTCAAATAAAAAATGTCGAATGGGTCAATTTTCTTCCCTAGGGTAGGAGACACCTGGTTATTGTAAGGTTATTGAAGACACCCTCAAAAGGCTGAGCTGTGAAAGGAGCAATCAATTTTTTTCCCTGTCAATTTTGGAACAGTTGTGCATAGTAACATAGACTTCATTACACAACCAGGCTTGGATCTACCCAGCAAGTCCAAGGAATTCCATGATTCTAGGTGGATGGACAAAGTTTCCAGGATATCACTAGTGAGGCCAAATTTAAGCTAGGGTCCTAGATGTCAGCTGCTTCTGCTTTCCACAGTCATTTACAAGAAAACACAGAATAAGCTTTGGTTTCTCAGGCTCTTGGATGACTACTGGTGGGGCTAACTAACACAACTATTATAGGAATGAGAGGGGAAATTTTAGGTCCAGATTGTGTAGGGCTCAGAGTGTCTTGCTAAGTTGTCACACTAAGATGTCTCTGTATGTACTGGAGGAACACGGGAAGCTTTCAAGCAGAGAGTAACATAATCAAATTTTGTGTAGCAAAGCCCATCTAGTAGTGACATTCCGATGAATTAATAACGGGGAAATGCTAGGTCAGATAACTAAACCTTGGATGTGAAAGACCACATCTGACCTCAAAGATGAGTAGACCTGGGGACACTAGTGTGTTCAATTCCTGCCACCTCCTACTCTTCCTCCCTTCATGAAAGAGCTCTATGTCCTCCTACAGTAGACAGGCAGATGTGGGAGAACAGGGCAGTGGAACATGTCTACTGAATGTTGCGGTCTCACATTTTCACAGCTTCACAATCAAAAAGGAAAAAAGCCTTCTTCCCATACTTCTGTTTTGAAACTTGTGGGAAGGAATCCCATTGTTTTGGTATGTGAGGTGGTCACCGTCAATGTGTCACTCTGGACAGAGAGTTAGTGCTTGAACTATCTATTGAACCTGAGGAGTAAAGGATGACAGGCAAAGAGGAACTTCCCTCAGAAACAGTCAATCCTCTTGCCAGAATAACGAAAGAAGAAATCATCATAGGTATCTGTTGTAGCTACCATTTGAACTTGTATGTGAAAGAGAGGGGAAAGTCAAAGATCACTTATGCTTAGTTCCTAAGTGACAAAGAGGCTGAAAGTACCTCCAAGCAAAGTGCATTAGGGGAGGGAAAAAAAGGGGGGGAAAAAGATAAAGTGAGTGATAAATATAAAATCGAAAAATGTTGAATGCGACTGCTAAACTGGACAGTCACATTTGCTAAAAGGAAATAGCAATGAGGATCTGGAATTCAGAGAAGTTGGTAGAGTGAGAGATTTGGAGAAAAGAAAGATAAAGTTTAAGTTATGAAAGTACATGAAATCACTTCAGCAGAAAATGTGAGAAAAGACATGCGTTTATATTAAAGGGTTTATAAAAGAAGAAGAGTTTTGACTACAGCAAAATACCACAAAAGGCAAAAGAAAAAGTAAATTCAGTGTCAGAAAACTTGCTTCACCTGATTGAATGCAGCAGAAGCTGGGGAAAATTAGAAATATTGAACAATAATATAAATTTAGTAACTAGAAAGGCTATTGTAATTCAACAGAGCAATTGTAGTAGGTAAGGTGAGTTGAAAGCTAGATAGCTTTTGTTTAAGAAAAGGCTGAGAAATGAAGCAGAGGAGAGAGTGAGTTTAATGTATTCTTTCAAGATATTTATCATAATTTACATAGGTTTATATTTTGGGGTGAAAAATAACTTGAGGTTAAATCTCAAATATTACCAAGTTCTTCCAAAAATGAAAGAAATAATAAGAACAGGTCTAGTCTGCAACAATAGAAAATTTTAATTCTGCAATAAGTAGTTGAACAATACTAGCGTACATATCACAAGTAAATAATATGGACAAGAAAAATCTACTTGTAGATTTAAATTGACAGGCTTATTATTTACATTAAATAATTTATCAGATAATTATAACTTTTTTCTTTTCTTTTCTGTGGACACTTTATTTAATTTTAGACTCTAGGTGCATGTGCCGGTTTGTTATATGGGTATACTGCTTAATGCCAACGTTTAGACTTCTAGTGAACCCATCACCAAAATAGTGAACATTGTGGTCAATAGGTAGTTTTTCAACACTCACCCCCTCCCCATACTCCTCCCTTTTGGAGTCCCGAGTGTCTATTATTTCCATATTTATGTCCATGTGTACTCTTTGTTTAGCTTCCACTTATAAATGAGAATATGAGTTATTTGATTTTCTGTTTCTGAATTATTTCCCTTAGGATAGTGGCCTCCAGCTCCATCCATATTGTCGTGAAGGACATTTTTTCATTATTTTTATGGCTGCATAGTATTCCATGGTGTATATACCATATATTCTTTAGCTAATCAATCATTGGTGGACACTTAGCTTGATTCCATTACTTTGCCATTGTGAGTCATGGAATAATATCACAATAGTATTGTGATAAACATACGAGTGCTGGTGTCTTGATGAAATGATGTCATTTCCTTTGGGTGAATACCTAGTAGTGGGATTGCTGGACCAAACGGCAGTTCTAATTTTAGTTCTTTAAGAACTCTTCATACTGTTTTCCATAGGGATTGAACTAATTTACATTCCCACCAAGAGTGTATAAACATTCCCTTTTCTCTGCATCATCCCCAACATCTGTTATTATTCATTTTTTTTTTTTTTTACTTTTTAATAATAGTCATTCTGACTGGCATAAGTTGGTATCCCATTGTGATTTTAATTTGCATTTCACTGGTGATTAGTAATGTTGAGTATTATTTTCACATGCTTGTTGACCACTTGTATGTCTTCTTTTGATAAGGGTCTGTCCATGTTCTTTGCCCACATTTTAATAGGGTTATTTGTTGTTGTTGTTAGTTTGTTGAGTTCCTAGGAGATTATGGATATTAGTCCTTTCTCAGATGCACAGTTTGCAAAAATTTTTTTCCCATTCTGTAAGTTGTCTGTGTAGAATGTTGATTTTGTTTTCTTAAGTCCCATTTGTCTACGTTTGTTTTTGTTGCATTTGCTTATGAGGTCTTAGTAATAAATTCCTAGGTCACTGTTCAGAAGAATTTTTCCTAGGTCTTCTTTTAGGATTTTTATAATTTCACGTCTCACAATTGAGTCTTTAATCTATCTTGAGTTAATATTTGTATATAGAGTGGGACAGAGGTCCAGTTTAATTCTTCTGCATGTGAGTAGCCAGTTTTATCAGCACTATTTTTTGAATAGGGTGTTCTTTTAACATTGTTTATTTGCGTCAATTTTGTGAAGATCAGTTGGTTGTAGGTAAATGGCTTTACTTCCGGGTTCCTATTCTGTTCCAGTGATCTATGTGTTTATTTTTATATCAGTGCTATGCTGTTTTGGTTACAATAGACTTGTAGTATAGTTTGAAGTCACATAATGTGATGCCTCTAGCTTTGTTTGGGTTATTCAGGGTCTTTTTTGGCTCCATATGAAGTTTTGAATTATTTATTCTAATTCTGTGAAAAATGATTTTGGTAATTTGATAGAAACAGCATTCAATCTGTAGATTCCTTTGGGCAGTATAGTCATTTTAGTGATATTGTTTCTTCCTATCCATGAGCATGGAATGTTTTTACATTTGCTTGTGTCATCTACAATATCTTTCATCAATGTTTTTTAGTTTTTCTTGTAGAGATCTTTCACATCCTTAGTTAAATGTACTTGTAGGTATTTTATTTTTTTGCGTGTGGCTGTTGTTGTAAATTGGATCGAGCTTCTGATTTCGTTCTCAGCTTGAATGTTGGTGTATTGAAATGCAGCTGATTTTTGAGCATTAATTTTGTGTCCTGAAACTTTACTGAGATCATTTATCAGGTCTAGGAGTTTTTTTGGAGGAATCTTTAGAATTGCCTAGGTATAAGATCATATCATCAGCGAACAGAGATAATTTGACTTCCTCTTGTCCAATTTGGACACCTTTCCTTCTTTTGACTGATTGCTGTGGCCAGGACTTCCAGTACTATGTTGAATAGGAGTGATTGAGAGTAAATTTTCTCATCTTGTTCTAGTTTTTAGGGGAAAATGCTCTCAATTTTCCCCATTAAACATAGTGTTGGCTGTGGGCTTAGGAACTATACTGCCCACAGTAATCTACAGATTCAGTGTAATTCTTATCAAATTACCAAATGACTTTTCACAGAATTAGAATTATATATATCTTTATATTTCGAGGTATGTTTGATGCCTCATTTGTTGAGGACTTTTATCATGAAGGGATCTTGAATTTTATTGAATGTTTTTTCTGCAACTGGTGAGATGATAATATGGTTTTTGTTTGTAATTCTGTTTCACATTTATAGATTTGTATGTATTGAACCATCCTTACATCCCTGGAATAAAGCTAACTTGATTGTGATGAATTCTTTTTGATGTGCTGCAGAATTTGGTTTGCTAGTAGTTTGTTAAGGATTTTTGTGTCTATGTTCATCAGGTGATTTTGCCTGTAGTTTTCTTTTTTTGTTGCTGTGTCCTTGCCAGATTTTGGTATGAGGATGATACTGGTTTCATAGAATGTTTTAAGGAGGAATAACTCTTCCTGGATTTTCTGAATAATTTTAGCAGTTTGGTACCAGATTTTCTTTTTGTGTGGTAGACTATGGGTATGAATGCATCTGGTCCTGGGTTTTTTCTTGTTGGTAGATTTTTTTTTGTTTGTTTCTCATTCAATTTCAATTTTTTTCTGGTTTAATCTGGGGAGGTTGTATATTTTCAGTAATGTATCCATTTTCTATAGGTTTTCTAGTTTATGCACATAGAGGTGTTCATAGTAGTCTAGAAACTAAGATGATCTTTTGTATTTCTCTGGTATCAGTTGTAGTATCACCTTATCATTTCCGATTGTGTTTAGTTGAATCTTCTCGTCTTTTTTGTCATCATTTTAAATTAAGAACCAACTTTTTGTTTTGTTGATCCTTTGTATAATTTCTTTGCTCTTCATTTCCTTTAGTTCTGTTCTGATCTTTTTAAATTATTTTCTTCTGCTGGCTTTGAGTTTGTTTTTTTCTTGTTTTGTAGTTCCTTGAAGTGCAATGTTAGGTGGTTAATTTGAGATCTTTTTATCTTTTTGATGTAGTAATTTAGCACCACAAATTTCTGTTTTTACACTGCTTTGGAGATTTTAGTTTGTTATGTCTCTATTTTCATTGTTTTCAATTTTTTTTAAAATTTATGCCTAAATTTATTTGTTTACCCCAAAATTTATCAGGGGCAAGTTTTTTAGTTTCCATGTACTTGTGTGGTTTTGAGAATTCCTGTTTGCCTGAAGTTGTGAGAGAGCAGAGGGGCTCACTGACAATTTGGTTGTCAGCAGATTGTCAAGAAAGTGAGGAGAGCAGAGAAGCAGCCCCATCTACCTTTCCGTTGGGGTTGATCTCTGCCAGACTCTTGCTGCTTTCCTTTTCTGTGCCCCAGCTTCTTCCCATGGGCTCTCCAACAGGTCCTGTCTCTCTTCCCTCATTTGGAACCTAAACATTCACCTGTAACTTTAGTCTTTCTGAATACAACTAGCATCTGACTTCCCTAGTTAACCATCTTGAAAAACATTTAAAAAAACAATTTTTCAGAAAAAAAATATGCTCAGTGTATAAACCCTTTGCTTGTCTGGAGAATTTGCTTCTGTTGGAGTCTTGGCTGGAGATGGGGTACATTAGTTAGCTGAGGCTGATGTAACAAAGTACCACAACCTGGATGGCTTAAACAAAAGAAATGTCTTACTTCTGGAGGACAGAAGTCTAAGACCAAGGCACTGGCAGGATTGGGTTCTGTGGGCCTTCTGAGGGCTATGAGGAAGACTCTGTTCCATGCTTCTACCCCAACTTCTGGTGGTTTGCTGACTATCTTTTGAATTCTTCGGTTTGCCCAGTTTCAGATATGTCTTTATGAGCAGCGTAGAAATGGACCAATACACTGCCCTTCTTTGTCTTTTTATTAACTGTTACTGGTTTAAAATCTGTTTTATCTGATAAAAGAATAGCAACCCCAGCTCTGTGCTGTTTTCCATTTGCATGATGTATCTTTCTTCACCCCTTTACGCTGAGCTTGAGGGTGTCCTTACAGATTAGGTGGGTCTCTTGTAGCAGTAGATGATTGGGTCTCTCTTTGTTTTTCGCCTATTTATCCAATTTGCCAATCTATATATTTTAAGTGCAGCATTTAGACTGTTTACATTCAAAGGTAATATTGATATGTGAGACTTTGCTTCTGTCATAGTTTGTTAGGTAGTTACTTTGAATCACCCAATCTCTGCCTTAATATTCACATGGAATTCACCCTGTGTGCTTGTCTGTCTCCAAATTTCCCCTTTAATAAGGACGTGCATCATATTGAATTAAGAGCCCACCTTACTCAAGCACGACCTCATCTAAACTATTATTATATATAAATATGTCTCTAATGACCCTATTTCCAAAGGTCACATTCTAAAGTACTCAGGATTAGGACTGCAACAAACAGATGTTGTCAATACACAATTCAATGCATAAGACTTTGAGGCTTTGCTTCCAATATGGGATTGATATCCCCAAACCCATATGAAGTGTGTTCTCTCTGAGACTTTTAGCCTGAATCTACTAATGTGAAGGAGGAGAGTTAGTTGCTGTGGCAGATGCTATTTTGCTAATGTTGCATAGAAGAGAAGGCAGTGAGGTTGAAAGTTGAGGGGCTCAGTGGGGAGGATACAGTTGTGGTTGCACCAGGGATAGCATTTTAATTTTGTCTGGGTTCTTGATGACCTACATTCCCTTGGTTCCTTCCTATTCTTTTAGCTTTATTTGCCCACATGTCTCCAAATTTTTGAGTTGTTTAATAACTTCCCAGTGAAAGTCCTGTTTGGCTCCAGTTAGCCAGAGTTAGTTTCTGTTGTGTATAAGCAATAAACTTGTCAAGTGCACATAGTTCATGATATTTTATATCTTTTGGATTCATCCTACATTAAAAAGTAAGAAAATAATTCAATTGCATAAATCAAAAAATTCTTTAATTAGACCTTTAAGGTTAAACAGCCATTACGATGAACAAATTCCATGGTACTGGAAATAATATGGTTTTGTTTCTAATTGAGTTTAAGTTAACTAGCTTCAATCTGAGTAAATGAGACCTATATTATGGTTAAATTATATATATCATTGAATTCAATTCAACTGACTTCATTATCAGGTAACTTCAGGTATAGTTACTGTTTTTTGTTTTTTTCTTATAATTTAAAAAATACTTTCAAGTTTTTGCTTAAAAGTATTTGTCTTCTCATCAATTAATAATTTAAATCCCAGATCCCACATTAAAGTGCAAATACTCAATATTTTATTTTATTCAAAATGTTTATTACAAAAAGCAGTTTTATTTAGAAAGATCGAAATGATTGTAAGCTAACTAGAATAGCTAGGTTACACAAGAAAGGACTCTTGAACATTCCCTCTTTGATGTCCTCTAAGATTTGGATCCCATTTATTTGTGCTTTGTTCTTGTTTTAGACCTCTAACTTCAGACTTCAGTTAAGCAGAAACATGGCTTACAGTATTTTTAATTTAAGTTTCTTCATATTAATAAAAAAGTTATAGCATGTGATAACTAAAAATAAAAAAGAACACATGAAATTTCTATAGTATTTGAAAATAGCATCTCTATTTATCTACTATATATTTTTCAGAGATAACACTAAGTTAATTAGGGCTTATGAGACACATTTACAATTATAATGCAGTGATTCAAAAATTAACTACATTTATGTTAAAACATCTTTTTCTCCCATACAGAAAAGGCGCTATTGAAGAATTATGCTACTATTCCTTGCTGAGATGGATGAGGGAAGGAAAAACATAATCCTATTAACTTTTAAAATTATACTTCATTTATGAGGTAAGGAATTTATGAAATGAAACACTAAGCATCATATTTCAGGTCAATTTTGTGATATAAATCAGTTGTATTTATAGATTCAAAGCTAAGCTTGAAAAAAGTCTCAGAAGCTAAGGGGTTGATGACCCTATAAACTGTAAAATGTGTTAACACCAATAAATTCTGCTCCCTCAGTTCAAAGGGCATTTGATTATACTCTGCACTGTCAGTGCTACTCACATCGGAGCTCATCTCGGAATGATAAACAAGGCAGGCCTGTAATGTATACCAGAGAATGACAAGATGCACCTGTCCCTACAAGTTTTGAGACAAAACAGTAGGCACTCACAGACAGCTGTGAGAAAGTCTACTCATAGGCTCACCAACAGGCAAGAAGAAACACCCACAGCCAGTTTAGACTACAACATCATAATGTTTGCATTGGTATATCTTTTATTTTTCTGAGATTATTTTGAATAGAAAATTATGTTGGCTAAAATCTAATAGTAAAATTCCTTTGTGTATAATAAAGGACTGTTGATCTCTGGTGGCTTTCATTTCTATGCACAACATTTTAAAGTATTTTAATAAGTATTATGTAAATAAATGCTAATAAATATTCAATTGGCAGAACATGAATTATGATATACTAACCTTTAAATAATTTGCCTTATGGTTTTTTTATCAGTATGATTTTTAAACATTCTGAGAGATTGATTTATACCTCTTTAAGAAGGAAAAATTTTTTGCCTTAATAGAAATTTTTCCAGGCCTGAATGTTTTACTTTGCTCATTTATGCTTAATCATGCATATCTCACAAAGAACCACCCCAACAAAACAGATAACTATTTAAAACTTATTACAAGATGACTAATTGAAATACTTTATGTTCAGTTCTTATTTTTAACAGCTGGTACTTGTGCTGGTTTGTTGTCAAAGGAATATTTACTGAGCATTTGGTATTACTTATTATTTGGAACATACATAGGAAATTATTTCTGCTTTCTTGTTATGTATATTCTGAAGAAAATCTGTGTAACCTCCTTTGCAGAATGTGGTGTTTTGTTTGTTTATTCATATCTATTTTATTCTAAAAATTAATTTGAAACAGATTTTACATTCTTGGAGCATTGATTTCAATTTTTTGGTCTGTTTTTTCATGATTCTGAGAAAATTACAACCGAAACAGAAATTTCATATTTTAGTCTGAAAAATGTATCTTGACAATTTTTTTAAGTTAGACATTTCAAGTCAGAAATTTCTGTGACCCCATTATATTTTGACAGACATTATTATTTCATTTTAGAGCTTGCAATTTTCATTGAAATTATCCATTTTGAAATGACTATGGAAAAAACCCTTACAACTTCCTAATTCATTATTAGGTTGATTACAGGGTCAACTATTCAATACTTTGTGTTTGCATATTTTGTGAAACATAGTATCGAGTTGGACTTTAAATATTTTTGCTATGTTAATTTCTAAAGGAAGGATTTTGGGTCATGAGATGAATTTAATAAATTGCAATTATTTGGAGAAAGTCTGTGAATCAATTTAATAACTTAATAGTTTTAAAAGTCTTCAATAAAGTTAAAGAAAATAAGTATTTTCTTTAATGCACACTTGAATGTAAGGCACGCTTAATATAAAAGATTGTCTTACGTTCAAATAAAATGAAACAAACATGAAAATTATGAGAATTAGTTTCCTTTTTATTGGTGTTGACAAATCTAAATAATTACTTACTGCAATCTGTTCTATCTTGATTAACACTATGGTAGACTATAATTAAAGTAAAATATGTTAGAATTTCTACAATATATTTTATTCTATATTGTATATTTCTTGTAGGAATACATCTCAATGGAGAGTGTTATATTCCCATAGCTACAATTAAAGAATAAGATATTGATCTGATAAATGGTTACTCAGTAAATGCAATGTTGCTCATTACTATGATTATTTCATGGAGTATTAGTCTATTTTATTTTATTATACTTTAGACACTTAGAATATTCATAGTGTTCTTGGTATGTGGAAAGATAGTGCTGACAACTCATATAATTTAGAGACTGACTTTACCCTGTATTGGATAACAAAACTTATTAACAGTAACCAGTCATGTGTTTTTTCCTAGAGAAGAGTAAACAGATCAGAATTCTCTTTAATAAATGCATTAATGACCCAACCAAAGTAGAGGCTTAAGTCCCTTTCAGTTTTATTAATCTTTTTTTGCTTTCCTAGCAATTTTTGCTATAAAGCTCTTGTTGGATGTTGGTAGAAATTTATTTTTTAAATATATTTTTGTTCCTTGTCAACATCTTTTCACCAGTCAGACCATTTTATGTTCCTTTGGTAGATTTTGTAGGAGAGCAGTTGTCATCTATGGAAAATTACCGACAATATTAACAATGCCAGGTGAGAGTAATTACAAGTGAATGTGTCAAATACATGTTGGACATGTGGTATCAGCGTGTGCATGAATTACATTCCTGTCTTCTCACAAAGATCGATTTTCTCTGTTTCCTGTAAATGGTGCATTCACTGGGTATTGCTCTGCTGCATGCAACGCATGCCACATTTTTGGCGTTCAATGGATATTGAAATCATAATAAAAGAGTAGGCTTTTTTTCTTTTTTAATATAGTGACACAACGGATTTTTTCAAACACTCTTTCATAATATATTTAAAGAATACAGTTGTGGGTAGAATTTAAAATGGCTATTGTGAATATCAACAACAAATACTTTATATTTTTTAATATTTTGAAAACTAGGATTTCTGTCTCCCACCAAAATAAATGACTCCCTCTTTCTGCTTGGTCCTTGCGTTTTTAACAGTCATCTCCCTTGCCACCGAAGGGTTCACAATGCTTGCAATACACACCTGTGGTCTACACATGAATTTCTCATCATGTTCAGTCATAATAGGTGTAAAAAACCTAATTTTGGGTAATTTGTCATTGGAGAAAGTGAAAATAGTTTGTATTAATAAAAGAAACTATGAGATACTTCCCACGTGTTCTGCAGACCATGGAATTGTATGAAACTCTTGTAAAAGCAAGGTGAGTGTATCCAGATATAGTTCAATGGGGCAATAAGACCATAGCCATCAATTATTTGAAGAAAGCCTGTCTGGACACAGTCATGCCAAGCACCTGAATCCACTTTAATGGTGGAAGTGGACACATATGCTTGGGAGTTCAAATCCTTTATGAGTAACACTCACTTATGATATATAGACAGAATGCAAAACTATGGATTTTTTTTTCCTTTAGCAATGTGATTATTCTGAAGTACATGCCTTATATATCCTTTTGAATGTAGTAACATTGTGATTGTTATTTAGAAATACTTAGAAGCTAATCTTTGTTATGGTACCAAAGACAATAATTGGTCCTTTCAAATAATCTGGCAAGTATAATTGTTTCCTTGTTAAAAAATTAGGAACTTTAATTGATTCATACTAATATTGAAATAGTATTTCTCTTAACAAACTTGGTTGGAAGAGTCTCATCACCTTTGGACAGACTCATTCCCAGGAGCACCTGTATTGTCAATATTATATCTCATTCTCACAAAAAAGATGATGGAGTAAATGATATTTGATGGTAGAGCAATGTGATTTAAAGCTTATTACTAGATTCAGGTTGGACATACTTATTCATTTTAAAATGAAGAACATGTATAAATTTACTAAAAACCCAAACATTCTTAGATTCAAACATCTTTGGACATAAGCATATTCATACTATCCCGTGCATGCATTCCTTTCTTTCACTCTGTAACTACCATTTTAAAATGCAGTGAAATATGCAGATGGCTAAGAGAGCCGCAAAATACATTATAATGGATAAAGAATGTAATTACATCAGAAATAAATGTACTTTTTCTGAAAATAGAGATGGTAATTAAATAAGAGAAAACACCTTTTATTCTGATTTTTGCTAAATTAATCACACGTATTTTCACAGCATATATATATATAATATTACATGTACACACATAGTATATAGGTAGTTTATAATTAGATTTTTGTATATCTCTCCTTATGAATTAAATACTTAAATCTCAAAATTTCAAGTGTTAAATATATTAATCATAATGATTAGGAATAAAATATAAACATTTAAACTCAAATGATGTTATAAAATGAAATATGCAAAGTACAGTTTTCAAAGTATGCTCCTCTCGTCTAGAAACCAGTTTCCTAAAACTCTTTAGTCTCATATAATCCATCATCATCTTGAGAGGCTCATAATTTAACTTAATATTCTTTGTTCTTTCCAAATAGTGTTTCCTAACCAGATAATTTTGATTTTTGTTTTGTTTTGTTTTCCATTATTTCAGCTTTGGCAATGAAACCACTCAGTGACGACCTGGGAAACAGAGAAATCAGACCTATGAGATTTGTGGAATCTAATATAGTTTCACTGCAGGGGATTTCAACGTGTAAATCCTAAATGCAAGAAAAAGAGCCCTAACGGTTAACGTTTACGTACTTCTTTTTAATTTTAAAAATTCCAGGTTCCCATCAAAATCTATCAATTCCTGGGCAGCACCATAGTGTGCACATGGGGACAAATAAAATAAAGCTAAAAGAGCAAAATATACATGAAATATGTACAGCTTGTGCAATTATGAATACTTTTTAAAATCTCCTCAGGATTTGTATCAACTTATAGCCGAAAGTTTTCTCTTTCATCGAATCCCTCAAAGCACCTCCAAGAAAACAGCTCTTGGAATTTGAAATTCAATTCTAAAGCCTGTGGCAAGTCTGGAGCACTCTGGCTTCATGCGCATGCTGTGTCTACTACTGTGCTCGTTAATGCCTTCCTTGGGGAACCACTCAGTCAGTCACCTTTCCATGTAGCTGGAATTCAGCAGTATTTATTTTTTCCCTCTTTGTTCTTCACTTCTCAAGTCTTAAAACTGACATCTGAGGAAATTGTGAGATATGTGAGAAAGGAAGAAAAATAGAAATAAAACCATGACCATATATTAACTAAAAAGCAGGAATAAAACAGCATGCAAGTGTGTGATTTTTAGTACAAAAAAATTAAGGAAACAAAAGGAAATGGAGCATTATTAATATCTACTACAATTGAATATCAGGCATGAATAACTGTAACCTTTAGTTCCACTAAACTGTAAAATTATTACCAACAGGATATGGTAGGATCCTATTTTTCGAGTCATTGAAAACAAAAAAAGAATTATAGGGTATATGTGGGTGAGAAAGCAGGCCAAAGGCTTATTAGCTCCATCTTCTGCATCTCATATGATGCCATGGACTTCAGTTAAAAAAAATAGATCAGAAAGACTGAAAAGTGTTCAAATTACTAGTCTCCTAAAACAGAGGTATAGAGATATCTTTTGCAGTGCTAGGTAATTCTTTCTCTTCAATTGCTACTCTAAGTAATTACCTACATAGAACAAACTACATTTAAGAAGAGAGATTGATAATTTTCATCATTGATTCCATGACTTTCCTTTTGTTTTTTTCCCCACTTTGAATTTGAAACAAAGTAACACGAATTATAAATCACTTTAATGTCTATATTTATGGCTGGCAATACAGAGGCCATGTGGGACAGGGCAGGGGGGCAGAGTTTCAATGTTTAACATTCACAGTGATTCATGAAGGAATGTTTCATCTTTGATGTAACTCAGGGATTTAGGGACAAGCAAAGCCTCTACAGGAAGGGCTCCAAGCAGATCAATGTGGCACCAAGGTTATGATGCTAAAGATTGAAATAGTGGCAGTGAAAGTTTAGATTTGAAAACCATAGGGGACGTTAGAGAAAATAAAAGCATAGTAGGTTCAGATTTACAAAGATTGTGCTAGAATGGCTTTGCTCATAGTCAATGGGGTGAATAAGTAAATGATCCTCAATTACTTGATTTACTTTTACTAAAGGTTGTATGATATCACGATTGAGTGCTTCTATATGAAAACCAGAGGTCCTTAAAAATGGAGCAATTTTATGGGCTTGTAAATGGGGCAGACACTTTGAAGAACAGTTTGGCAGTTCCCCAAAATGTGAAACATAATATTACTATACGATTCAGCAATTCACTCCTGGGTATATTTCCCCAAGATAATTGAACATAAGTACCCACAAAAACTTGTACATTAATATTCATAGCAACATTATTCAAAATAACCAAAAAGCAAAAACATCTCAAATGTCTATCAAATAAAGAATGGAAAAACAAAATGTGGTATACATATATATATATATATATATATATATATATTCATACAATGGAGTATTATTCAACCATAAAGATGAATTAAGTACTGATACATGCTACAGCATCGATTAAAACATGAGAGTTGAAAACATGCTAAGTAAAGAACCCAGCCACAAAAGGCCATACATTATATGATTCCATTTATATAAAATATCCAGGCCAAGTAATTTCATAGACACAGAAAGTAGATTAGTGGTTGCCAGGCACTAGAGAGAGACGGGAGTGGGGTGCGACTACTAAAGGGTATTGGATTTCTTCTTTGAAATCATGAAAATATTCTGAAAACAGATAATGATAATGGCACAGCTCTGTTAATACACTATGTATCACTGAATTAAATGTTTTAAAAGCACAATATGTACACATGTCAATGGGAGAAGAAGGTCTTGAAGTATTACAGTGAAAAGTTGCCTGTATTAGAACTTTGCACTTAGTTCTTTTATTTTAAAAACAAAAGATTGCAATTATAAATTGTAAATATACCTTTACTTCCAATGTTCCTTTAATTCTGTGTTATGATTGCCATGCCAAAAATCTGGTGACATTTCTAAGAAATGCACGCATGCTATAGTAAATGTGAGTAGCTAGAAAAAAAATTGCCTGTAAGGGAAAATATGAATGCCATGAGAATATCATATGCCAAGTACAAGAATTATTATAAACTCATTGTGTAAATATTCCTAGTTTAGTAAAAATGCTATGACAGTTATCACTAGGAAGCATGTGATAAGGTCAATGAGTTTAAGCTGATAAAGAGTTTTGAGAAAATTAAAAGATATGCTATATAATGTTTATGATGGAACTCAATAATCCAAAAAAAGTGATTATTGAAGGAAAGGTTTTGGGTAAAATGGTAATTTTTTAGAGCAAGGATTTTGAATATAAAAGAGAGGAAACAATCCTGGTGTTTGTTGGAAGTAAGGCTTGGAGTTGCAAAGAAAATGAGCACTTAAACAAAGGATTTCTCAGCAAGGCAAATTTACTTCTGCAGAAGGGTACTACTCACAAGCCTGGTTGCCAGGAGAGCACACCGAACAAAGGAGGGAAGGGGTTTTTATTCTTAACACAGCTTCTTCCTGCTACTGTGTCCTGCTTCCACTGGCTGGAGTTGGACTGCACAATCTAAGCTGAACCTGATTGGCTAACTTAAAAGGTGCAGGAATGAGGTTACCCTGGTAACTGTAGGTGAACTATCTGCAGGAATACTGTTTAGTCGTACAACAGGACGTGTAACATTCTACTAGAGTGCATAGCAGATGTGAGCTCTGTAAATAAGGAATTCAGTTTGTGATTATGTAATTTACTGAAACCATGACAGGAACGTACACAGGATAAGGATGTTAGTTTGGCCTTGAATAGTTGAGAAGAAAGTACAAAGACGCTGAAAAAAATAAAACTATGGAGAGAAAGTTCTAAAATCGATCCAACAATGATTCAGAGAAAGTCTAAGAAAAATCATCAAAAGGGCCAAGGGACCTGGAAAATAACCAAATATATTCACTTGAGAGAGCAAAAAATGTCAGGTAACTGTAGGTGAACTATTAGGAATACTGTTTAGTGTACAACAACGTTAACATTCTACTAATGCAAGAAGGAGTCTAAAGGAATTCAGTTTGTGATTATGTAATTTTGAAAATGAAAACTAACAGAAAATGTGGGCAATAGTTGAAAGAAAGTAAAACTGAAAAAAATAAAACTATGGAGAGAAAGTCTAAAATCGATCCAAAATAATTCAGAGAAAGTCTAAGAAAAATCATCAAAAGGGCCAAGGGACCTGGAAAATAACCAAATATATTCACTTGAGAGAGCAAAAAATGTCAACATGGGAAAAAAGGCAGCTTTTATAAAATATAAGAATTTAATAAAATCAAGATATACAAGAATGCTTACCAAAAGTGCCATATATGACACAATGTTGGAAATAGTTGTTTCAAAACTAGCCAAATAAAATCAAAGAACTACTTTTGAAGAAAATTCTAAAACTAAGAAAAAAGTATGTTTACTAGGGGGAAACTTGGACATTCTGGGAATTACTTAATTGTCAGAATGCAAAAGCATGCTCTTGGGTTAAAAGGGGTTTGGGGATCCTTTTTTGGGACCGTAGCCAATGTTTGTACATATTACAAACCATAAACATGCACATGCACACACACGCACACACACACACAATAGTTTAAAAAAACAATGTAATGTTCTCAAGTTTTTCTATTGGTTTACTTGTCTATTCCTATGCCAAAAATCACTATATTAATACATAGGTTTGCCATATTTTGATAGTGGTTAATGCAAATTTTCCTGGATTGTTCTTCCATCACCCCAGAAAGTTCTTTCATGACCCATTTCAGGCAATTCTCAACCTCTGTTTTGATTTCTATCACCATGGATGAATCTTATCTTTTAACTTCATGTAAATGGAACCACACAGTGTATGTAATTTTATACCTAGCTTCCATCACATATCATAATGGTTATAAAGATTCATATATATTGCTGTTTCGATTTTTCATTTGCTTTTATTGCTAAGATTGATTTGTTCTATGCCTATAACACCATTTGTTTATTCATCCTTCTCTGGGGACATTTGGGTGATTTTCGGATTGGAATCCTTATGAAAATATTCTCTATGTACATTTTTGTATAAGTTAATTTTTATGGACTGACATTTTCACTTTTCTTGAGCAAATAACTAGAGGATAATTTATTGCTTATAGGGAAGGCATGTATTTGTCTTCATAAAAATTGTCAAATGTTTTTCTAAACTGGTTATGTCATTTTACCTTTTGACCAGAAGTGTATTCGAGTTCCAGTTACTTTACCTGCTCATTAACATTGATTTTTACCAGTCTTCACAATTTTCACCATTTTGGAAGTGGTGAAGTGATAAGTTACTATGATTTTAGTTGTATATCGTTGATAACTAATGAGGTTCAGCTACTTTTCAAGTGCTTGTTGGACATTTGTATATATTTTATAGTAAAGTTTCTGTTTAAATATTTGCCCATAATTTTAAAGGTTATTGTCTTTACATTCTATATTTACAGATGCATTTTATTAGTTTCAGGTATAAGCCTTTTATCAAATGTGTGTGCAGCATTAGATCACATTTTATGACTCTATTTTTCATTTACAAAGCAGTAACTTTAATGAGCACATTATAACTTTGATGATTAATTAAATTGAATTTAAAATTTTGAACCAAAAATTTAATTTTTGCTTTTATAGTTATTGCTTGAGAGTTGCCTTAAAAATCTTTGACTACCTCAAATTCATAAAGATGTTCTCCTATATTTTCCTCTAGAAATGCTATAATTTTAGTTTTCATGTTTAGATCCAGAATGACCTCAAATTAGCTTTCTGATTCTGTTATAAGCTAGAGGTCCACGCTCACTTGTTAAATATATTTATCTAGTTGTTCCAGCACAATTTTCTGCAAAGATTTTTCTTTCTCCATTGTGTTGCCTTTGTCTTTGTTGGATAGATCGCTTAGAGTTGGATCTATATCTGGGCCCTCTCTTCTGTTCCATTGATATTATGTCTATTCCTGTATCAATACCACTGTCTGAATTACTGTAGCTTTATGGCAAATCTTAAAATAAGATAGTATAGAATCTTCAACCATGTTTTCCTTTATCAAGAATTCTTTGTCTATACTAGTTTCTTTGGATTTGTATATAAATTTTAGTATCAGCTGTTCATTTTATATAAAATTTTTGGAATTTTTATTGGAATTGCATTGAATATGTAGACCAATTTGAATAAAATTGAATTCAAACAGTATTGACCTTCCCAATCTATGAACATGGTATATGGCATTATTGTGTCTCATTTTAGTTATCTCAAAAATGCTTTGTAAATTTGAGTGAAGAGTTTTACAATATTTTGTTATATTTATTCCTAAGAGTCATTACAAAACATATAAATTTAAGAGATTGTTCAGATTTTTTCAGAAACATTTCATATACAACATTGTGCTTTTTCTACCCAAACAAACATGATTTCCAGTAGTCTTTCTTTTTGCAATATTATCAGCTGTGCTGAATTCCCCTGTCAACTTGGCAGGATCACTACACTTTTTTCAAACTAGGAACTCTATATTCCAGAATCCTATTCCCTGAATGAATCTTCACAGGATTTGCAAGTGAGGAAAATTCACACACAATTTGGAAGATAAAAGTAAAACATAAATCATTCTTAGCAATTTTGGCCACCAGTCATGGAAGCTTTGCAGGACTCTTTACAAGGATCTTCTTAGCAACACTAGCATCCAGATATAGCACCATCATAGATCTCTGATAAGCTGGTATTTCATGGTCATAATGGATGCAGAAGTTTCTTGGACTCTTTTATGAGCTGCTGCTTTCTCTACCAGTGTTTTAAGCTAATGCCATTTATGGTTGTTTTTCTTTTTCTTGTTTTAAAGATCCCACTCTGCCTCCAAGGCTGAAGTGTAATGGCATGATCATAGCTCACTGCAACCTTGAACTCCTGGGTTCAAGGGATCCTCCTGCCTCAGCCTCCCAAGTAGTTGAGACTACAGGCACCCACCACTATGAATGGCTAATTAATTGTTTTTTAAGAACAAGGCCTTGCTATGTTGCCCAAGCTGGTCTCAAACTAGCTTCAAGTGATCCTCCCATCTCAGCCTCCCGAAGCACTAGGATTACAGACCTGAGCAATCGTGACTGGCCTGTGGTTGTTTTTCTAACTTTCTGAATACTGTCTACTGCAGGTTACATTCATACCACATTCACATGAATGTAAGCATTAATTCCTATATTAAGTTGCTTATTTCTGGAATCCTTAACTGGCTGTTTTCTTGGCAGAACCCAACTAAGAGTAACGGCTGATGATAAAATCTGAGATTCATTATTTAATTAGAGGTTATAAGTGAAGCAATTCTAATTCTATTATTTCTTTTTGTATATTAAATAGAAAACTTCTGTTAAGAGAATATTTTCCTCATTATCTCCTTGGTTACCCTGAGGTATTATTTGTGGAGAAAAGGCAGGATACTTGATTCTTTCCCTTTACTGACTATTTCCTATTTATCAGTTACTCTCTTGTTCACCAGTTTTTTAAATTGTGAGCTAGTTTCTTAGGATCCAGAATGCACACAGAGAAATGAGAAATTGACTGATTATTTTTGATTGAATTTGGGGAAATCATTTCCTGTCTCTTCTCAGTCTGGTGAATTTTTCATTTCAGATATTTTATTGTTATATCACGGAATTTTTAATTTTAATTTTTTTAGTTTTTATTTCTGCTGAGATTTCACATCTGTTTTTGACAATTTTTTAAAAGTCCTTGAACATATTTATAATTCAGTAGTGCCCCTTATTTGTGGTTTCACTTTCCCCAGTTTCAGTTACCTGTATTAAACCTCAGTCCAAAAATATTAAACGGAAAACTCTAGAAATAGACCAATTATAAGTTTTAACTTGTTCTGAGTAGTGTGATGTAATCTCCTGCTGCCCTGTCCTGTCTTCACCAGAATGTGAATCATCCCCTTGTCTAGCAGATCCACACTGTTTGTGTCGCCTGCCTGTTAGTCACTTAGTAGCTAACAAAACTACTTGAGTTGACTACAGAGTCGTGCCATGATCATCATTACCTGTTTTCAGAACATTTTCATGATCTCGAAAAGGAAACCCAATACCCTTTAGTAGTCACATCCCATTCCCCTCTCTCTCTAGTGCCTAACAGATAAGAAGTAGTGATCAGATCAACTGTCCCAGTATAACAGTGTTTGTTCAGTAATGGCTCCAATGCATAAGAGTAGAGATGCTGAAAACTGAGATATGCAATGGAGAACCTTAAAGTGTTTCCTTTAAGTGAAACTGTGAAAGTTCTTCACTTAATAAGGAAAGAAAAAAATTGTATGCTGAGGTTGCTAAGATCTATGGTAAGAATGAATTTTTTATCCATGAAACTGTGAAGAAGGAAAAAGAAATTCTTGCTAATTTTACTGCTGCACCTCAAACTGCAAAAGTTACAGCCACAGTGTGAAAATGCTAACACAGGGTGTGGTATTACCTGTGGTTTCAGGCATTAACTGGAGATCTTGAAAAGTATGCCCACAGATAAGGGAGACTACTATAGTCTTTTTATGCCAATGCCAATATCTGGGTCATGTTGTATTTGTTCTATTGACTGTAAGTTTTAGTGCCATTATAAGCTCAAGGATTTAAACATAGGTGTGCATCTATTCATTGTAGTCATCATTATCATTGATGCTTATATTATTTCATGTTTGGATAGTGGGTGCTTCTTCAAGTTGCCTCCTGGATCTTATGAACATGACTGTTGTGGGGGTATAGAAGCATCTTCATTTTCCAATATGACAAGATCCTCTAGATTGATTTCACATGTTGCCTGCCTACAACCAGAAAGCAGCCATTTCTCCAAAAAGCTCTGGTTCTTTTCAGTGAGTGATGGTACATGGAAACCAAAGTTACGCTCCCAAGGTGCTTCCTGCTTCTGTTTTGTTTTGTTTAATGCTTCTATAACTTTTCAGTGGGTAGACCTAAAGGATAAGTGGGATTTTGGATAAATATTCATAAATTTTTTAATAAATCTTACAGTTTACATTCTGGATTATAGGATTTTAGTTAACCTCAGACATCTTACATCTATATCTTCTCTCTCATTAGAAAAATAACAGTTTTCAATGTCACACATGGTTCTCATTTTCTTTATCCTATGATGAAAGACAAACAATAGCCTCAGAATAAAAATAGAGCCTTATCATGAAAAATATAAAGCAACCTAGGATTATTTTTGGACCTCATTTTGTTCTTAGGCTGTGTCCCTTCATGGACATACAGTCATATTATTGCATTTTAAAGTCACTTGGTATTCTGCTTCAAAGCTGACATAAATATATTAATTAGAAAATAATATACTTATTTTCCAAATAGACAGTGTTCTCATATGATTAACTTAATTGTCACAGGTAAAATCTTTTGTTTTACAAGAAGATTCTAACTCATTGCACTAGAACACATCTTTATTTCCTTGAGACAAAATGGTTCCCCAATATATTATAAAATGTTTATATGAACATCCATATTTCAACCACTTAGATTCTGAGATTCTGTAATTGACATTTTGTTATATCTGCTTTATTACATATCTGTCACTCTAACTACCCTTCTATCCACTAATCAATTCATCCTTCTATGTCAAAGTACACAGAGATAATATAGGGTTAAATACTTCAACTTATCTGGCATTAACTATTGTTCAATATTTGTATCTCTTTTAAAAAAGGAAAGACTGCATATAATGCAAGATAATTCACAGACTAAAGTATATGATTTTCTGAATTTTGACAAATGAAAAGACCTGTGTACCTGCAGTCATTACCAGGATACGGATGAATGTTTACGTACAAAAGCACAACTATTTTAAAAAACAGCTTCTCACTTTTTGAATTGTACAGTGTCTGTGGGGATTCCCTAATCCAAATTCATAAAATAAATATCCAGAAGGCAGAACCTACACTTAGTGTTTGGGTAAATATTTCCATGCATCATCTGATTATTTTGTATTAATTTAAAATAGGCTTATTTTTATATTCTTGTCTTCTGAGCTGTACTGTGCCATTTTCAGTGTGAAGGGCACTTGGAGAATAAACAGAAATCATGAACACATAGAAATTTGGTTGTGTGATGAATATGTCTACCTCTGACCGTGGTTTAAACTGAAGAGTTGAATTTAACACTAGAATGTAAGCAGCCTGGGCTAGTTGTGTTGACACAATTCCTGGGAGTTCTTTGCATCTGTTTCACCTTGTGAGGGGTCACAGCAGGGGTAAAAATAGAAAAGGCATGCTCTGTTTTTGCATTTTAGCCAAAGGACAGAGGGCACTATCAAAAAAAAGATTTAGCAAACTGTTGACACTTATTCATATTAATATCATTTTGAAACAAGCACTTTAAAAACAAAACTTGAGATAAAATTATATAAACTCTTTGAGAGCCAAGATCTCAAAAAAAATGTAGGAACACCATATATCCCTTTATGGGGCTACGCCTAGGTATGTAGGTAATTATAGATTATAAGCTTGGCCATTATGATCGTGAAGACAAAGATTTATTTGGTCGATGTATATTTATTTCTCTACCATATTTATTTGATGATTATAAGATGTTACATGACCTGTAAGAAGGACAGTTGGTCCCCCTTTACCCTGACCACCACCCTATGCCATGGGAAAACTTTGTAATAGACGAAAGACAATTTCACTGGAAAAGAGCTAAATTGAACATATAAAAGAAAATTTTATTCAAGAAAACCACCACAACAAACCTTTTTCTCTCTCTCTTTATATATATATGTGTTACATATGTTATATAACGTATGTAACATACAACATATATATGTTATATATGTGTTATATATATAACATGGTAAATGAAAGCCAATTGTCTCTTCAAGAATGATGAAAAACATAGCAACTTATTTATTTAGTTACTGTTGGGAATAGAAACATGGGGAGCATGTTTCTTCTGTTGGGCTTCTTTGAAGCAGAGCCTGACACAGGGATTTGAGTGCATGCCACTTATTGAGGAAATGATTTTAGAACAAAAGGGAACAAGGGATGTAGGGCAGGCCAAGGGAAGAAGCTAAGTAAAGGTGTGGTCCCAGTTGGAGTCTATTGATAGCTTAATCCTTTGCAGAACTCTGGAGGATGAATTATATCCTAGAGTTGATTCCACCTCAAGGAAAGTGGGAACTAACTTTTATAACCCATGTCCATTGGTCATTAGCTGGCTGCAGGTTGCATGAGCATTTTGGGAAATGAAGTGTCCCTGGTAAGGTGGCTACTGTTTAGCCAAGGGAAATTCCACCAAAAAGGGCCAGCTATGGGCAGTGAACAGCTGACACTCACAGGGATGGAGGCTATGCCCCAGCTGGCAAGGTGATGGGCAGGCCACAAAGGGAGTCTACAGCAGCATGGACAAAATATAATTATTATAAAAGGATTATTTTTACAATCTCCCATTTTCTAAAATCACATCTTTGTAATTATTTAGGTACAATTTGCTATAGATCTTGGGTTTTGATAGTATGATCTCTTGAGTTTCAAGTGACTCATCAGTTTGTCAAAGTGAGGTTCAAAATGAATAAATCCAAATGTAGAAGTCTGGCTGGAAAATTGTGAATTGTGGTGACACCTATTTATTTACATGTTACTGGTACCTAATCACTTAAAAAACATAATCTGAATCAGAATATTATTTATCCCATTGATTAATTTCATAATAAAGTGTAAAAATCTGAAGAAATGTAGGTATACAATCATGAATTCTTTATCATTATAAAGATATAGGTTTAGTTAATATTTAAATTTTGGAATTGTGTTTAATCTAAAGAGATCAGGAGCAAAATATTGTAGGTTAAAGATCATCTACCATTCTTTCCCTCCCTTGAAATTTACAGTGAAAAAGATGACGTATTCAGAAATATGTTTATATTGTATGATACGTATATAGGGAGTGAGATTAGGAGGATTCAAAGAAATGTTCACAGAGTGGATGGCATTTGAGCTGAGGCCAGAAGGGTGACATTCCATGGAAAGGGACATCCTTGTGCAAAGCCTCCTGCATGAGGTGGTTGGCAGGAACCATTGTGGGAGCAAGTGTCTTTCAGGGTGGGTGGTGAGCAAAATTTTAGGGGAGGATAAAGGTAGGCATGTTGTTAGAAATTAGAACACAAGGGTCTTGTAGTCCATCAAACAGAGTTTAATTTATTCTAAAGACCACGACAAACCAAATTTTTCAAATTTTAAACTGAGGAGAGATACAATCATACCTGTGTGTTAGATTGGGGTGTATTTGCTTTGTTTGGATGATCTCTTTGCTTTGCTGGGATGATCTCTAGCAAAATATCTTTGGTATAAAGTATAATTGGTCCAGCTAATTATCTTATTTTACCTCCTAAAAAGATTACAGATATATTTTACAAAACTCCCTACACATCCCTCCTTATTGTTTTATTTCTAACAGGAAGAAAAAGCATGATTACTAGGAAAGAGAATTAGCTAATGTTGTTTTCAACGTATGCATGGATATCATACCCTCGAAGTACATCAGCATTTTTTCAATGTTATGGACACAGAATCATAAACTTGATTTAAGTTAGGCTTGGCAAACATTTTTAAATGGAATACAACTGAAGAAAATATCAAAAAGCATAATCTGAATAAGGCCAAGTATTTCCTTAAAAATAGGCTTCAGTTATGTAGAAAGTTATGTGTGCATGTGAATGTACTGTGCTAGAATATAAATTGTATTTTATGTGATGGATCATGATAAAAAGTTTGGAAGTCTTTGGTTCAGAGAAGGGGTGTTGTGAGTGACATGGCAGCTAACTCTGTATGTAGCTCAGAGTTGTTTCTTACCAATTTTTAATTTCCTCTCTAAGGCCTTAGACGTTCTAGGGATACATTGCAACATTTTCTATTTCTGTACTGAAGGAAGAGTAAAAAATTTTCTTATGTTATTTATTTTGTGGCAAAGGTGAAGGGAATCCCAGCTCCTCTAGAGTTCAGCTTTGTACCTTGTATAGATATCCTAATCTTCATATTTGTGAAAAGGGGATAATATAGTGGGAGAATAAAGTACCTATAATTCTTTGAAAAAGAAAATTTAAGGCCGGGCGCAGTGGCTCATGCCTGTAATCCCAGCAGTTTGGGAGGCCGAGGCAGGCGGATCATGAGGTCAGGAGATCAAGGCCATCCTGGCGAACACAGTGAAACCCCGTCTGTACTAGAAATACAAAAAATTAGCTGGGCTGGTGGTGGGCGCCTGTAGTCCCAGCTACTTGGGAGGCTGAGGCAGGAGAATGGCGTGAACTCGGGAGGCAGAGCTTGCAGTGAGCCGAGATCATGCCACTGCACTCCAGCCTGGGCGACAGAGTGAGACTCCATCTCAACGACAAAAATAACAAAAAAAAATGAAGAAGAAGAAAGAAAGAAGGAAGGAAAGAAGGAAGGAAGGAAGGAAGGAAGGAACGAAGGAAGGAAGGAAGGAAGGAAGGAAGGAAGGAAGGAAGGAAGGAAGAAAGAAAGGAAGGGAGGGAGGGAGAGAGAGAGAGAGAGAGAGAGAGAGAGAGAGAGAGAGAGAGAGAGAAAGAGAAAGAGAGAAAGAAGGAAAGAAAATTTCAATTAGGTACTTAGCACAGTGCCTGTCACATGGTGAGTAATAAATATTAGCTAATATGATGATTTTGCTATTTTACATGAAATGATCAAATACCTTCCACATTTAAATAAGATAGTTAATCTACTTGGCTTCCCTTGATGAATCAGGGAAAAAAGCTGGTAGATTAAAATAAAAGTCTCTAAAACTTCTGCAATCTCTAACAAGATAGATTATGAATATGTAGGTATAGTAACTCTATCTGGAACTTTCACTACACTTTCATCATTTCATGTTATAGTTCTTTAAAGAATGATCTAAAATTGTAGCTAAAATCAATAGGTAGCAAACTGAAATCTAGAATACAGTTTGTCTTTTCACTTTTTGCCAGTATTAAAACTAATACCAAATCATGTAAGTCCTGTCATATTGGCTACCAAGGCCCCTAGTTGTGTGAAAATTTTCATTGTTCATGGAAACTCCTTAGCAGAATCTATGTATTCATTTGCTTCATCTGTGCTTAGAATCTTTCTTTATGTCTGGGAAACCTTTCACCTGGATCATTTCACACAATGGAAACTATTGATTTTTAATCAGCAACAAGTGGCACTAGAGATATGTCATTACTATACATTTTTAGATATTCCCAGCAATTCAGTTGTGATTTCTGTGGAGAATTAATAAAACAAAGCCTGGCCTTGTACCAGTACACCAACATCTTTGGTGAGGTGATGAACCTTGGTCCACCTATTTCATGTACTGTGATCAAAACAAAAGGGCTCACTTCAAATTATGCTTTATGAAATAAATGGTGAATTTGTGTACAGAAAGAAAGGGAAATAAAAGCAGGGAATGAATTGTAAAACTTGATCTGTACAATATTTTTTTTAACATCATATGCTTTAAAAAAGGCTTGATTGTTTAGTTTCACACATTACTTTTGGCTTCACTATTTCCCATTTTTTATTTGTGTTTGAAGTCCAGTAGACAGGGAGGACTCTGTTTGTAAAGCACCTAGCACAAATTGCCCACACTATGAATGACCTGCTGCTGACCTCTGTAAGAAAAGCTGAACTAGCAACCAAAAGCACATGCAAGAAGATGTTTGCAGCCCATCTGGGGGAGAAAAAGGTGCTTAGTTGCTTTTTTCCCTCTGTTTTCTGCAACAGATTACAATGTACTCCTACTTAAAAAGAAAGAAATACACCATCAACAAAAAGCTTGTCCATCTGTTAGCATTTCCCTTCCACTAATGCCTTTCGTGATTAACTGTGTGGGAAGAACCAAGGCCTGAGATGTACTGCCCTGACTGGTAGCAGAAAGGAGGGCATTTTCTGCTCAAGCAAGTTTTTTGGAAAAATCAGTACATAAGATTTTATTATAACAGGTAGGCACTGAGTTTCATTCATGAAAAGGACATGGCTTCTTCTTAGGATGTAAGTGGGCATATGCACGTTAATGGAGAGAGGCTGAACAGTTAATACAGTATAACAAAGGGGTAAATGTGTGTGTTGCCTCTATGCTGAGAACAAAAAAAGGAAAAAAAAATGTAAGAATTATGACCAAGCTTTGCAACAAGGAGTGGCTCAAAACTCAGTAACTTGCTGGTTTAAATTCCCCACACACATACAAGACTGGAAATTTAAGATACATGGGAGAGAGAGAGAGAGAGAGAGAAAAAAAAAAAAAGAGACAGAGAGAGAGAGAGAGAGACAGAGAGAGAGAGAAAGACAGAGAGAGAGAGAGAGAGAGAGAGAGATTTACTACCTGCCATAACTTTAAGTGCATTTTAAAAGTTACAAAACATGAAGTATGATTTTCACGTGTTTAATACACAATGTCTCTGCTATATTTCAAAAATCATGAAAACCAACCAAATTTCAAACAGAAACAGTTCATTTATCAGGTTCCATGACAAGCTATTATGCTGAACAACTGAGGAACAAATGGAAACATCAGCATGTAGCAGGCACTGTGTTAGAAATCTATCTTCTGGGACTGAATGGAGAAGTTTATCATTTGTGTGAATATTCATGAGTTCTCTGACCAGCACAATTTAAGGGGACTCAAGGATCATGCCCCTTACCAAATCTGGATCTTTCTCAACTAGAAAGCAATCATAGGAAGTACCCCTAGTATATATGGGGTGGGGGGCATTCAGTTGCTAATTAGAGGAGATATGGAACCAAGGAGTTTGTGACCTCAAATGTTTTGTTTATTCTTTTGACAGTTTTCAGGAAGGTCAGGCCGAATTCTTCCCTGGGCTCTTCTTGCCTTACTGAACGGAAAAGGGTTGCTGAAATTCAAGGGGTTCTAGGTTTCTCTGTAAAGGGTAAAGGAGTTACTAGGGGTTCTCTAGGAAAGATTTGCAAAAAGATGTGTATGTTCTCCCTTATGGACACTATCAAGACTTCATTGAATGAAAAATTAAGCACTGGAATGTAAGAAAACTGTCATCTATTGCTGGGCGTAGTGGCTCATGCCTGTAATTCCAGCACTTTGGGAGGTTGAGGTAGGTGGATCATGAGGTCAAGAGATCGAGACCATGCTGGTCAACAGGGTGAAACCCCGTCTCTACTAAAAATACAAAAATAGCTGAAAATAGCTGGGCGTGGTGGTACGCGGCTGTAATCCCAGCTACTCGGGAGGCTGAGGTAGGAGAATGGCTTGAACCCTGGAGGTGGAGGTTGCAGTGAGCCAAGATTGCACCAGTGCACTCCAGCCTGGAGACAGAGTGAGAAAAAAAAAAAAGCGAGAAAGAAAAGAAAACTGTCATCTATCCTGGCCAAAGAAAATGGGTTGGGATTAACTTAATTCTAGTTATGTTATAGAATGTGCTGCTATGAGATTAAGGCATTTTAGAACTCTCTATGTGAATCAAATGGAAAAAACAAACAAAAGTTTTTATTCATCCTCTTTCCATCCATGGGAATGCCCCTTAGATGGGCTTAGAAGATGAGAAATTGGAATGATTGCCCTAGTTCTTGATCTTTGCCTCCATTCTCCATTCCCTTAAAAGGACCAGATACCTACAGCTAGAATGGAATTACTGAATTGGATGAGGAAGGAAAAGAGGCAGAAGTCTATTGTCACCAGCCAGCACTGAAAAATGATCTAAAGTACCCAAATCCCTCAACAACATATATGTTGATCTGAAGCTGGTTACTGGCTTCATCAATACAAGTAAAACATTTAAATGATTCCTTGGTCTTTTCTTTTCTTTTTGTTCAATGTTACCATTAAGGTACACTTTTAACAGAGTTTGTCCGTATAAAAGATAAACAGTCAAAGCACATGGTAGTTTTTTCTCATACTTACTCATGGATAATATAATCTCTTTTCCATTGTCCTCACAGATTCTACAGTAACCAGAAATATCACTGCAGGGGGGCTGTTTGATGTAGACTTGTAGATGTCTATTAAATTATCTTAAGTAGTTATACTTAATCCAACAATTATTACTCTAGTGCCTACTAGGTGCCAAGGTCTTTGCTTGGGATGGGCAGATAAAGTCATATAAGATGAAGACTGTCCTCAACCAAGTGGTAGTTTGGTGGAGAGATTTGTTAGTTTATCTGAGAAGTATTTTAGTGTCATAAGTGCTATGATAGAAGTATAGAAATTTAGAGAAGTGATATCTAAAAATTATGAATCTAAAAGAATTAAAGGCAAATAGCAATTGAGTAAAAATTGAGTTTTAAAGTAAAGAAACTCTTACATAACAAGTCTCTAGTTTCTTTGGTATGAAAAGGCTATGTCATCAATAGCATTGTCTTCAAATACAAAAGCTGCTCTTGTTTGTGCTTTGACTGAATAGCTGGAAATGTCCCAAATGTGTGCCTATATCATAAAAAACTTATGATAATTTCATTGGCAGTATAGGAAAGCATGGCAGACAAAAAAAAACAGACAAAAATGAGAAAAATATACAATGGATGAAATAGGCATTGGCATTCATTTTTGGTCTGAGTGATATTTTATAACATTCTTTCCTTTCCTCAAATCACCACAATGGAAGTATATTTTTCCCCTAAAATAAACAATAAAAAACTGAAAGAAAATGACTGGATTTGAGTAGATTTTACAATATCAAGGATCAAAATAGTATTCACCGGATACTCTTTCTTCTGATTACTCCAAATTTCCAGAGTACACATTAAGGAAATATTTTTCCAAATAATTTATTTTACCTTAAGTGGCAACTTGTTAAAAGTTAATATTAAATAGTGCATCAGGCTGAATTCTCATATATGTATATATGTATGTATATTTGAGATGGAGTCTCGCTCTGCTGCTCAGACTGGAGGCAGGGAACCTAAGGCCATTTCACGCCAACTTCCCAGAACTAAACTGAAAGGAAAACCCTAAATTTCCACGCCTTAGTAACAAAAGGATCAGAGGCTACTCCCTTTGACCTTTTCTGTTGCCAGATGGCAAATAGGCTGTCAGCAATGAATCAGACTGATTGCTGGTTGAGTCTTCCTTTGCAACTTTGTAACTTCACTCCAGCCTCTGAATGGTTGCTGTCCACAACCAATCAGACTGATTGCAGGCCAATTCTTCATTTGCATAGAAGTATAACTTGGTAACTTCACCCTAGCCAAAAGCTACCAATCAGATGTTTGTGCAGGAGTGTGACCTTTGTAACTTCAGCCTCTGGTTGGCTGCTTTCTGCAACCAATCAGACTGATTGTGGGCTACCACTTTATTTATATGAGGTGATCATGAAATAGCCAATGGGAAACTTCTAGTGGGTATTTGGAACCACGCAGATTCTGTATCTGGGCCTTTGAGCAGCTGCTCAGATCCCCTGCCACACTGGAGTATACTTTCATTTTCAATAAATCCCTGCTTTTGTTTTTTTGTTGCTTAATTCTTTCTTTGTTTTGTTGGGCATTTTGTCCAATTCTTTGGTCAAAAGGCCAAGAACCTGGGCAACTTGCAGTCACGACCGTCTACCAGTGACATACTGATTTCTAAAATTAAATCTACATTTAATCTCTAGATCAGTTATTGACTAAATGCAATATTGTTCTTTACTACTATTATTCCATTAAGGTTAGAGAAACATCCTTACTGTCAGAAATGTTTGCATTTTAGTAGACAAAATAAAATTAAACATAAAAATAATTAAAACAATCTTGATGTTCTTTATGAATTCTATTATATGTATATGAATATACTATAGACCAGACACTGGAAAATATATACTAAACAAATGTAAATTTTTCCATGTCTGGGATTTTCCATTTACTGTAAAGAATGATTTTGTTTTTGCAAGCTATCTGCTTATATAACCTGTTATTTCTACTACTTATCTTAGTTGTTACTATTTTTAGTGAAAATCACATGCTTAATTCTAAGTATTTCCAATGAGTAATTTCTAAGTATTTCCAATGAGAAAATGCCTAATGAACAAATAGCAGATACTGACTTTCAAGGCTTTGTAGGAACATATTCTTAGAGTTAAAGACTGTGATTGTGTATCAAACTCTCTCTGGAAACAAACAATACACTATTCCAGTTTCAAGATCTTTCACAAATGAAAGAAATAATTGATATATATTATCTAATATTGGAATTCAGGAATGTCCCTGAGGGTCTATGGGTGGAAGGCTAATTTCACTGAATCAGGGCAATTTTTTTTTCAGTGAAACACAGATGATAACCAAGTATTTTCAGTGCATAAAAATTATTCTAATTTTTACAGATAGCTATTAATTTATTTCTTGTCAGAATTTCCTGGGAACATTTTTGTGGGTTGGGTTTTACTGGTATACTATATACAATAAGAATTTATTCAGCCTATGCATATTTCTGATCAGAGTGCTCAGGAGTGTGACATAGGATAGGTCTTCTCAATAAACTTCACTATAGGATATCATAAGTGAATATTCATATATTTAAATAATACAGTTATAAATATGAGAACAACAGTAGCTACAATGGGCCATATATTTTTATTTTTATTTTTTATTATTATACTTTAAGTTCTAGGGTGCATTTCTCTGATGGCCAGTGATGACGAGCATTTTTTCATGTGTCTGTTGGCTGTATGCATGTCTTCTTTTGAGAAATGTCTGTTCATATCCTTTGCCCACTTTTTGATGGGGATGTTTGTTTTTTTCTTGTACATTTGTTTGAGTTCTTTGTAGGTTCTGGATATTAGCCCTTTGTCAGATGAGTAGATTGCAAAAATTTTCTCCCATTCTGTAGGTTGCCTGTTCACTCTGATGGTAGTTTCTTTTGCTGTGCAGAAGCTCTTTAGTTTAATCAGATCCCATTTGTCGATTTTGGCTTTTGTTGCCGTTGCTTTTGGTGTTTCAGACATGAAGTCCTTGCCCATGCCTATGTCCTGAATGGTATTACCTAGGTTTTCTTCTAGGGTTTTTATGGTATTAGGTCTAACATTTAAGTCTCTAATCACAATGGGCCACATTTAAGCAATTGCACTTGTATTGCTGCATTTCAGCCTAGTGAGTGAGAACAAACTCACAGCAAGATTTTAATTTTACAGTTAATACCTAATCACAAGATCCCAGTTATCCCACACCAAATTGTAAAGAGTTGTATCATTTTTTATATCCCAAGGATAATTTGGTTTTACTTAAGCATCACTATTGCCTTGAAATGGCATTGTCAAGTGGGGAAATAAATGTGAATATTACATTTATAAATAAATGTGAATATTATCATCACTAGACTCCTGACTTAATTTTAATTCTATTTCCTTTTAAAAAGACTTTTTTAAAAAAGTATAAATTAGAAATATGGGAAGTAGAATGGCTTCATGCAAAAACACTGGAATAAGATCCCAGAGATCTTATTCTGGCCCCAAAGCTTTGGACAAGTCATTCAGCCTTTCTGGGTCTCAGTTTTCCCATCTGGAAAACATGGGGGTTAATCTCTATGGGCGCTTCTAAGTGTACTAGTCAGTGAGTTTCTGAAATTCACCCAGGAAGGAGTAACCCTAGTCAGAGTGCATGCAGTCTCTGGGTTTGTGTTTGCTTTGCTTCTTATTCCTGAGTTATCCCTAAGGCTATTTCTCATTAGTCCAGTATGCCACTGTTATCTGACAAAATAGGAATATGTTTCTGATTTTGGTTACATCTGAAAGGAATTTTTCCTGGAAGAAAGATTATGTCTAAACCCCATAAAACATTCTGCTTCTCTCTATATTCCAGATCTCATGTTATTGTAACATGAAAAGTTACAATATATGTGAAAAGTTGAGATTTTTCTTCTGACATGAGAAAAATCCTTTGACATCACAAGGAAAAAAAAAAAAAAAAATCCCTGAGCCAACAAAAGTCAACCAAGTAAGAAAAAATAGATATTAAAAAATATATAGTGGACATAGAGATCACACTGAAATCTAGTTATAGAACAGCCTCCATCTCTAGATTTATATTTAGTCAGCAGCTATTTTAAACAAGAAAGTAAAATTTTAAGACTCATGCCAGTCTTAGGCCACATGTCACTTAGAACCAACAAGCAAACCAAGGCATGATTGTGGTGTGATATTTTAGATGTTCAATCTCATTTCAGGATTTGTACAATCTCACATTTTGGAAAATGAAATGTAGTGATTTAACTTTACTCTTCATTTGAGAATTATACGTAAAAGTAAGAGACAAATTTAGACTAAAGAAGTTAACACTAAAGGGAGGGATCATGTAATTTAAAGTCAGGTTTCCTCAGAGAAAATAAACTTTTTCCATCATGTTCTGACATATATTTGTGAAGTTAATATGATTTTAGTTTATTCATAACTCTACTAAATTTACGTGATTCACTGTGTGCTGTAGGGCATAATTAAATTGGCATTTTCTGATCCAGACCGAATTAGCACATGAGTGAAATAAATGATGGAAGTCTGAGGCCAGATAATTCCAGCGGTTACCAATTTATGTCTTTAGCTTTACACCAAAGCAAAGGTTTCTACTCTTACCAGACAGTCAGGCGAATGTAGGAGGTTTGCTTTATCCTAAAATGTCAGATAATGCATATATCTCTGAAAATATTTTTTAAAAGAAATAAGTAAACAGGGCCGGGCACGGTGCTCACGCCTGTAATCCCAGCAATTTGCAAGGCCGAGGCGGGCGGATCAAGAGGTCAGGAGATAAGAGACTATCCTGGCTAAACACGGTGAGACCCCGTCTCTACTAAAAGTACAAAAAATTAGCCGGGCGTGGTGGCGGGCGCCTGTAGTCCCAGCTACTCAGGAGGCTGAGGCAGGAGAATGGCGTGAACCCGGGAGGCGGAGCTTGTAGTGAGCCGAGATCGTGTCACTGCACTCCAGCCTGGGCGACACAGGGAGACTCTGTCTCAAAGAAAGAAAGAAAAAAAGGAAACAAGTAAACAATGTAGAAGATCTCTGCTTGATATTCACAAAATGATAAAGGAAAACTAGATAACTGGTCTTAAGATTAACAAACTATAAGAAGAAGAGGAGATGATGAAGTCGAAAATATAAGAGAACAGGACAAAAGAAGAAATTATTGAAAGAATCCAAAAATGAATCTGAAGAGTTTAAAGTCCACACTATGCCATTTATTGTTTAAACAATCTTATAGTGATAGTTAATATTTTACTTAGTGAGTGTTTCATATCTGCTTTAGAAGCATTATTGCATTAAATAATTAAAATAACCTGATGTGATACATACTATTATGATCTCCATTTTGCAGAGGAGGACGCAACAATAATAGGATTAATTAATTTATCCAGGATTATGCAATTAGTAGAATGTGAACTAAAAGTCAGATTCAACACTTATTCTTGGGGGAAAAAAGATAGAACAATAAAATATTCTTATTATTTTCAAATCAAAGGGTCCTCTCTTAACAGAATAAATAATAGCTATCTAAAAACAACAACCTCAGGAGGCTGAGGCAGGTGAATGGTGTGAACCTGGGAGGCAGAGCTTTCAGTGAGCCAAGATCGTGCGTGCCACTGCACTCCAGCCTGGGTGACAGAGGGAGACTCTGTCACAAAACAAACAAACAAAAAAACCAAAAATGACAAATAGGTATATAAAAAAATGCTCAACATCACTGATCATCAGAGAAATGCAAATCAAAATTACAATAAGACATCTCATTCCAGTTAAATGGCTTTCATCCAAAACACAGAAAATAACAAGTGCTGGCGAGGATGTGGAGAAAATGGAACCCTCATACACGGTTGGTGCAAATGTAAATTAGTACAACCACAGTTTTGAGGTTCCTCAAAAAACTAAGAAATAGAACTACCATATAATCCAGCAATCCCCTTGCTAGTTATATACCCAAAAGAAAGGAAATTCGTATGCTAAAGAGATATCTGCAGTCCCATGTTTATTGCATTGCTATTCCCAATAGTCAAGATTTGGGAGCAACCTAAGTGTCCATGAGCAGATGAACAGATAAAGAAAATGTGGCACATATATACAATAGAGTACCATTCAGCCATTAAAAGAATAAGATTCTGTCATTTGCAACAACATGGAGTTGGAGGTTATTATGTTAAGTGAAATAAGTGAGGCACAGAAAAACAAACATCACATGTTTTCACTTATTTGTAGGAGCTAAACTTTTTTTTTTAATTGAACTCATGGAGATAGAGAGTAGACTAATGGTTACCAGAGCCTGGGAACTTCAGCGGTGTAAGAGGCGAGACATGGGGATTACTAATGGACACAAAAATATAGTAAGATAGAACGATGAAGATCTGGTATTTGATAGCACAACACAGGGAGACTACAGTCAAAAACAATTTATTGGACATTTTAAAATAACTAAAAGAGTATAGTAGATTGTTTGTGACACAAAGAAAGGATAAATGCTAGGCGATGAACACCCCATTTACCCTGATGTTTTTCTTATGCATTGTGTGATTGTATCAATGTATCTCATCTGCCCCATAAATATGTACATCTACTATGTACCGACAAAAATTAATAATAATTTTAAAAAACAAAGTCATGGACTGGGAGAAAATATTGCAAAACACATATCCGATAAAAGACTTGATGCAAGATATACAAAGAACTCTAAATATGTAATAAGTAACCATAAAACCTACTCCAAAAAAATGGACAAAAGATATGAACAGACACCCCAGCAAAGAAGAGACTGCATATAAACATATGAAAAGATGTTGCACACTATTTGTCATTGAAGAATTGCTAAATAAAAATGAGATACCACTACACATCTAATTGATTGACTAAAAGTCAACACCCCCCAGCCCAAAAACCTGACTTTGCCAACTGCCGGTGAAGATGTAGATTAACAGGAGCTCTCCTTTATTGCTGGAGGGAATCCAAAATGCTTATAGTCACGTTGGAAAACAGCTTGGCAGTTTTTTTTGCAAAGCTGAACTAATCTTACCATAGTATCTAGCAATGTCTCTAGACATTTACTCAACTGATTTGAAAACATATTTCCACACAAAAACCTGCACAAGAATGTTTATCCCATCTTTATTCAAACAGTAAAAAACTAGAAGCAAACAAGATGCCTTTTAATAAGTGAATGGATAAACAATCTGTAGTACATCTGTACCATAGACGGTTATTGAACAATAAAAAGAAATGAGCTAATAGCCTATGAAAATACTGGGATAAATCTTAAATGCATATTGTTAAATAAAAAGCCAGTCTCAAAAGGCAAAATATATTAATATTGTGTGATTCCAATGCTATGACGTACTGGAAAAGGCACAACTGTACAGACAATAAAAGGATCAGTCATTGTTAGGGATTCAGGGGAAGGAGAAGAGTCCAATAGGTACAGCACAAGGGATTTTTATTTTTTAGCTCAGTGAAACTATTTTGTATGATAGTGTAATGATAATACGTAACACTATGAGTTTGTCCAAACACATTGTACTTTACAGAGCAAATGAAACTGAATATATGCAAATTTTAAAAAATCATTTAGGAGATCAGTTGAATGTATAAAAATTTCACTGAAGGAAGAGGGAAAAAAGTTGACTCAAGTAACTGGAAATGAGCAGAGTCTGTAAGACTAAAGGCATAAAAAACTGCACATGAGCTTTGTATTTTAATTCAGCAGCCCTCAACCTTTTTGGCACCAGGATCCAGTTGTGTGGAAGACAGTTTTTCCACGGATGGGGGGAGGTGGGGATGGTTTCAGGATGAAACTGTTCCACCTCAGGTCAGTAGGCATAAGATTCTCATAAGAGTTCACAACCTATATCCCCCACTTGCGCAGTTCACAATAGGGTTTGCGCTCCTATGAGAATCTGATGCCGCTCTGATGTGACAGGAGGCAGAGCTCAGGTAGTAATGCTTGCTTACCTGCTGCTCACCTCCTGCTGTGTGGCCCAGTACTGGTCTGCAGGCTGGGGTTGCCAACCCCCGTTCTAATTGATAAAATTGTCACGAGGCACAAATGAACAGTACTGATACTGCTATCCATATATACTGTGACTGACCAATTAAGTAAACAGATAGCAGAAAGAGATTAGGATGACTCCCATAGTAATGAATTAGATTTGGTGACATGGATATAAAGTTATAAAGTCGTGTTGAGTTTAATATAGATATAGATAATAATATATAGAAATATTTGTAGATATGTGTACACACAGAGGTTAGTAAACATGCACATATTTCTTTGCTCTGCCATCTCAGAAGGCCTAGAAACAATGACACCTCAGTAGCCAGGAGTGCACCTACTGCCTGCCTGGATCTTGCTTTCTAATAGCATTCTCCAAGAAAAAGAATCATGGCTTTTTGGAGAAACACTTGATTCTAGGACTGGGGAAGGAAATCTACAACATGAGCCTGGAGCATCACTTTTTTGGTTTCTTGTTTGTTTGTTTGTTTTTTTAGACAGAGTTTTACTCTTGTTGCCCAGGCTGGAGTGCAATGGTGCTATCTTGGCTCACCACAATCTCTGCCTTCCGGGTTCAAGCGATTCTCCTGCCTCAGCCTCCCAAGTAACTGGGATTACAGGCATGCACCACCATGCCCAACTAATTTTGTATTTTTAGTAGAGATGGGGTTTCTCCATGTTGATCAGGCTGGTCTCAAACTCCTGACCTCAGGTGATCCACCTGCCTTGTCCTCCCAAAGTGCTGGGATTACAGGTGTGAGCCACCATGCTCGGACTCCTTGAGCATCTTATAGTGCCAGAAAATATGCAAATTCTCCAAAAACAAACAAACAAAAAAAATCAAAGCTCTAATAATGATGTGAGTGTGTCAGAGAGACAGGAGCCAACTAAAAGAGCTCCCAGTGAACAAACTTAGAACAAATTAAAGTAGCACTGAATTATAAATCGAAGCATAAAGTAAATATCCATGAGTCCATACTGATATAAATAAATGATTAAATAAAAACAATAAGTAACAAAAGAATAGACAAATATTCCATGTAGAATTCCAGATAAATTTAGATGTTCTACTCTCAAAGAGGTGACACATAATTTTTCACTCAAGTGTGAGCTACATATGGTAACTTTCTTCAAAGTGTACAGTATGGAAAAGGAGAAATAAACATGTAGCTCATGTAGCTTTATGATGGATAAACCTGAAAAATACTACCTCAACCAGGTGTTCAAGTTTCACATCAGCAGTGATAACTCATATTGGTAGTATAGATCCTTGAAATTATGTGGTGAAACTGGTATTATTTGTGGTCCTCCTCCCCAAAACACATAATCTCAGCTCATGATGAAAAAACCATGAGACATATCCCAGTCAAGGGACATTCTTCAGAATGCCTGACAAGTATTTCTGAAAACTGTCAAGATCATCAAAATAAAAGAAGGTCTGAGAAACTTTTACAGCCAAAAAAAATAAAATAAAATAAAATAAAATAAAATAAAATAAAGGTAGCCTCAAAAATCAGTGGATTTTTACTACTAGACTCATATAAAAAATATTATTAAAGTTCATTCTAAAGGCCTACTAAACCTTTTAAAAGATACTTTGTTTTTGGTATACAAGACAAATATGACATTCATTCTTTTCGTATTTTCACAAATTTTTCAAGAGCACTTACTATGCTTCTGGAAATAAGCTTGTTTCTGGGAACACAGCAATGTGCAAAATAAAATTTGTCAACATAATTTGACAATCTAGTATTGTGCTTTAACAAGAATAATTAGAAGCTACTATGTGAGTAGTAAGAGGAAAAATTAACCTCGCCTTGAAGAATTATAAATGTTATTGTAAAAAAATTAAATAAAATAATTACAGATAAAAAAAAAAGAAGAAGAATCTAAGGAGATGTTAGGTTCTGTATTACACACAGAGTTACCATATGGTACACAATTGCAGCCCTAGCTATATACCCAAGGAAATTAAAAACATACTTTCACGCAAAAATTTGTACATGAATGCTCATAGAAGTTTAATTATTATAGTCAGAAAGTTTAAACAATCTAAATGTCCATCAATTAGTGCCTAGATCAACAAAATATGGTATCTCCATCCAACCATCCAATGGAATACTATTCAGTTTTCTTCTTTTTTTTTTTTTTTTTGATGTGATTTAGTGAAGAATTCTTGTTTTTTATTATTATACTTTAAGTTCTAGGGTAAGTGCACAACGTGCCGGTTTGTTACATATGTATACATGTGCCATGTTGGTGTACTGCACCCGTTAACTCGTCATTTATATTAGATATATCTCCTAATGCTATCCCTCCCCCCTCCCACCACCCCACGACAGATCCTGGCGTGTGATGCTCCCCACCCTGTGTCCCAGTGTTCTCATTGTTCAATTCCCACCTGTGAGTGAGAACATGCGGTGTTTGGTTTTCTGTCCTTGCGATAGCTTGCTCAGAATGATGGTTTTCAGCTTCATCCATCTCCCTACAAAGGCCATGAACTCATTCTTTTTTATGGCTGCATGATATTCTATGGTGTATATGCACCACATTTTCTTAATCCAGTCTATCATTGATGGATATTTGAGTTGGGTCCAAGTCTTTGCTATTGTAAATACTGCCACAATAAACATACATGTGCATGTGTCTTTAGAGCAGCATGATTTATAATCCTTTGGGTATATACCCAGTAATGGGATGGCTGGGTTAAATGGTATTTCTATTTCTAGATCCTTGAGGAATCACCACACGGTCTTCCACAATTGTTTAACTACTTTACAGTTCCAATAGCATGTAAAAGTGTTCCTATTTCTCCACATCCTCTCCAGCACCTGTTGTTTCTTGACTTTTTAATGATTGCCATTCTAACTGGTGTGAGATGATATCTCATTGTGGTTTTGATTTGCATTTCTCTGATGGCCAGTGATGATGAGCATTTTTTCATGTGTCTGTTGGCTGCATAAATGTTTTCTTTTGAGACGTGTCTGTTCATATCCTTTGCCCACTTTTTAATGGGGTTGTTTGATTTTTCCTTATCAATTATTTTAAGTTCTTTGTAGATTCTGAATATTAGCCCTTTGCCAGATGGGTAGATTGCAAAAATTTTCTCCCATTCTGTAGGTTGCCTGTTCACTCTGATGGTAGTTTCTTTTGCTGTACAGAAGCTCTTTAGTTTAATTAGATACCATTTTTCAATTTTGGCTTTTATTGCCATTGCTTTTGGTGTTTTAGTCATGAAGTCCTTGCCCATGCCTATGTCCTGAATGGTATTGCCTAGGTTTTCTTCTAGGGTTTTTATGGTTTTAGGTCTAACATTTAAGTCTTCAATCCATCTTGAATTAATTTTTGTATAAGATGTAAGGTAGGGATCCAGTTTCAGCTTTCTACTTATGGCTAGCCAGTTTTTCCAGCACCATTTATTAAATAGGGAATCATTTCCCCATTGCTTGTTTTTGTCAGGTTTGTCAAAGATCAGATGGTTGTAGATGTGTGGTGTTATTTCTGAGGGCTCTGTTCTGTTCCATTGATATATATCTCTGTTTTGGTACCAGTACTATGCAGTTTTGGTTACTGTAGACTTGTAGTATAGTTTGAAGTCAGATAGTGTGATGCTTCCAGCTTTCTTCTTTTTGCTTAGGATTATCTTGGCATTGTGAACTCTTTTTTGGTTTCATATGAACTTTAAAGTAGTTTTTTCCAATTCTGTGAAGAAAGTCATTGGCAGCTTGATGGGGATGGCACTGAACCTATAAATTACCTTGGGCAGTATGGCCAAGTTCACAAAATTGATTCTTCCTGTCCATGAGCATGGAATGTTCTTTCATTTGTTTATGTCCTCTTTTATTTCATTGAGTAGTGATTTGTAATTCTCCTTGAAGAAGTCCTTCACATCCCATGTAGGTTGGATTGCTAGGTATTTTATTCACTTTGAAGCAATTGTGAATGGGAGTTCACTCATGATTTGACTCTGTTCATCTGTTATCGATATATAGGAATGCTTGTGAATTCTGCAGATTGATTTTGTATCCTGAGACTTTGCTGAAGATGTTCATCAGCTTAAGGAGATTTTGGGCTGAGACAATGGGGTTTTCTAAATATACAATCATGTCATCTGCAAACAGGGATAA